>NW_027202308.1:0-127500 GCF_024711535.1 Dipodomys merriami | reverse complement strand
GGAAAGAAATGATCTGAGCTCTATAAGCCATTTTGCTTATTCTAGAACCTTAGGGTAAGTCTGGCTTTTAGATTTAGACAAAAAGAAATGTAGTGATAAAAAAGAGCAAACAACATTTTTTCTAGTCTATTTATTACCCAAATATGTTTTCAAATTCTACAAATAATTCTTATTATTAAGAAGCATTTAATTAGCAGTCACGTTCTCAAAGGCCTAAGTTCCCCAGTATGCTTTACAAGAGAAACCACAGCAAGTGTCAGTGTCCTCCAGTCTAACTTCTTTTCATTTTCTTACAAAAGGGACCATGATATTATTTCTGATAGAAGCATAAAATTCCATTGTGTAATTATACCACATTTTCTTGGTCCATTCATCTACTGAAGGACAACTGGGTTGGCTCCATACCTTTACTATGGTAAACAATGCTGCAATGAACATAGTTGTGCTGGTAGCTTATTGTGCCCTAGTTTGAGATCATTTGGATAAATGCTGAGGTGTGCTATTGTTGGAGGATTTCTATGTTGAGTCTTTTGAGGAATCTCCATACTGCCTTCTAGAGTGGTTGAACCTGCTTACATTCCTACCATCGGTGTCGTAGGGTTCCAATTTAGACATATCCACCCCAGCATCTTTTATTATTTGTTCTATTGATAATGGCCATTCTAACTGGGGTGAGTGGAATCTAAATGTGGTTTTGGTTTTGCTTTGCATTTCTTTTATGACCAGTGATGCTGAGCATCCCTCTTTTCTTTCTGAGAGACCACACTATTACAGGTCTAGTGTCTCAACAGAGGCATAGAAACTTGTAATATTGTGTAATTTTGTTTTACATTCACTTCACTTGAGTTTCCAATGACTCTTATAACTTACAGTAAAGGTTTATACTATTTATCTTACTGAAAAAAACACTCATTTTCAAAAAGCATAGAAAAAAAATCTCTTTGTCAGGGGTCCCAGTGAATTCTAAGGAAGTTTCTTTACTGGGAAATTTTACTTGGTTATTTGTTCGTTATGTCATTTTAACGGGTTTCACCACCAACTCTTCAACAAACTAACAACTATGTTGCCTCATTGGATTTTGCTTCAAAAGTTACAAAATATTTTGACATATTTTTGGTTTGTGTTTGGGGGAATTTGGCTGTTGGAGTAAAAGTGGGCCAGTACTCAGGCTTCAACTGAGGGTCTGGAGCTCTTGCTTAGATTGCTTTACTCAGTGCTGTCACTGTGACACTCAAATCTCATCTCCACTTCTGACTATTTCTACTTAGTTGAGGATAAGAATCTTGAGGATTTATTAGCTTGGTTTGCCATCAAACTGTGATCCTCAGATCCCACCCTTGTGATCAGGTTGGATTACAAGAATGAGCCAGACGATGGACATATTGTGCTCTCTATGAAACCTAAACAAGGGTATATAATTCTGAAGCATGTGTGTAAATTTATGTATTTCAAAATTAGTTCGAAAAATATAGCCTTTATATATATATATATGTGTGTGTGTGTGTGTGTGTGTGTGTGTGTGTGTGTGTGTGTGTGTGTGTGTGTGTGTGTATACATAATATAAATGTGCAGAGGGAAATGAGGATGTATCTGCTGATTTTGAGGAAAGAGTTCACCTATGGCCTTTCTCAGACTGGGCTACACTGTACAGAATGCTTGAGACTAAAGGTGAGGTAAATGATGTCATCATCCAATTATCTACATCCCTTGCTAATATATGCATACACTCTGGTGTTGTCATGATTATTTCGTGTATGAGAGTCAGTACTGGGGTTGAATTCAGGACCTAGGCACTGTTGCTTATCTTTTCTATGTGATGCTAGCACTCTACCATTTGAAGCACAGCTCAGTTTCTGCATTTACTGTTTAATTGGAGGTAAGAGTCTTTTTTGCTCAGTTGGCTTTGAACTGAGTTCCTCATATCTCATGGTTCTGAGTAGCTACTTTTACAGTCCTGAGCTTCTAATGCCTAGCTTTTTGTTACTTTTACAAGCTACATGCTCACACACATTCCTTGCATTCAAAAATCTCACTATTTAACCTGAATGACCATATGTGAGGAAAGATGGTTCAGTGTGTATGTTATCAAATGGGCCTCTAGCCCCATTAACATCCTTCTGGCATTAACTTATATTTCAATGAGTGAGCACACATTTCCACTTTCACTCTGCCTTTTTTATCTTCCTTTATGAACTGTCTTTGATACATCATATCTCCCAAACAGGAGATATTATGTGAATGTATTTGATAATATTTCAGATGGGGGTGGTGTTGTGTGTCTGGATGTCTGTTGTCGGAGGCCGCCCAGCTGGGCATCAGGCACATAGCTAATGCTTCCTGTCCGCTGTTTGCAGAGAGGAAGGTTTTCTCCTTGGCCAGGCTTTGAATTGAGATCCTTTCATCTTAGACTTCTAAGAAGCTAGGATAGCAAGCATGAACCACCAACAACTGATGTTTTAGAAGCATTAATTGCTTTTCCTTCATTGCTTTTTTTTCCTGGAAATTTGATCTAGATAGGCTGCTTGTACCTCATGATACGGTCATTTGAATAATACCCTTTGCCTCTGGCATTTCTGAAAATCATTTCCTCAGTTCTAGGCAAATGAATTTGTTCTAAAGCCAATAGCATTTTGCTTCTGAGATGTCAGGTAACTTATTTAAATCTCTTATCCTTTTCTTTGGCAAAGCAATTAGAATGTCTTAAAACCCTACTTCTTGAGAGTATTAGAATTAGAAGGTATCATGTGCACACTTTCATATAGTGTCTCCTTTTATAAACATATGTTACAAGATTGGGTGGAAGAATGATGACTATTGAATTAATTTGATAACAACTCTAGAATTTTTAAGCCTTAATGCTCATTAACTCAAAGGAGGATTAAAGGCATTCACAATAGTGGAATGTGGCTACTACCCATTTGATGTATGTGGAAATATGATCACAATTCTTATGATTAATAAAATAAATCCTCAAATTTCCAGTGGCAGACTGCTATGCTAACTGGAGGAGACACTAATTGTAACGGGGCTTTGAAAAATGGTAATGAAGAAAATATGGGGAAGAGCAATTGCTAAGGATATAATTTCCAAGGCTCATACCAAATACATTGAACTAGAATACTAAGTGATGAATGACTGAGCACCAAATTATATTTGTTGGCTTCTTTGTTTTGTGACGTCCTGGGATTTGGACCTAAGGCCTAGGTGCTGTCGCTTAGATTTTTCCTCAAGCCTAGTGCTCTTCCAGTTGAACCACAGCTTCATATCCATATTTTTGGTGGTTAATTGCAGATCAGTCTTACAAAATTTCTTCTTTGGGCTTAATTAAAACTGATCCTCAGATATCAGCCTCCTGAATGAGGAGGATTCCAGTTGTAAACTACAATCACATTTCAGAAATATTCTTTTGGTTTTTTCCCTTCCCCTCCACAAATTATAACAACATCAAATACAGTGAAAGCAGGGGTTATACTGTGGGGGAGGGACATACACAGCAACAAAGAAATAATCTTATAAATGTGTAAGAAACAATCGCATGAAAGAAATAAGATATTTGAATATATATCTTAGGTTCATTTCCCTAACATCATCTTATCTGAACTTTTCTGCTTGACACAGACATATGCTATTTACTGCAAACAAGGGAAACCATAGGACCTATAAATATAGGGGCCTATAAACATTGGGCCTGGCTTACTTCACTTAATAGGGATAAAGGTGGACCCATTGCAACAATGAGATGTACAAGTCGTTATGTCGAAAATGAACTTTACAACTTTGGTGGGGGGGGGGGAAGAAGACTGGTTTGGGGGAGGATGGGAAGGGATGGGAATGGGAAACAAAGGAGGAGGTTACAATTCTTGATAAGAAATGTACTCATTATCTTGCCCATGTATTTGTAACCCCTCTGTACAGTATTTCCACAATAAAAAAAGAAAAGAAAAAAATATTCTTTTGGAGAATCAGATATGTCTGACTACTATTTTAGCACTTTGGTTCCAGTTGGTCATTTCAGATATATGGTAAAATCAGAAGTTTTCTTCTTGTAATCTACAGAATACAATATCTATCTAATTTATTCCTATCTGCATTTCTGACCTCTTTTTTCTTCATTTTACATTTCCATTCTTACTTCACAAGCAAGCATGTCTGTGCTTTTTCCTTTTCTGAAGCCAGTCAGGTCCAATCCTATCAATGGGGGATATACTTGCTGTTCTTACTGCCTGGACTACCTGCTCTTAGATAATTGCCTGGATGATAGCTCTCATATCAACTATATCTTGTTCTGGGATGTCTCCTCCCATCCCCACTGTGAAGTTGTTGCTACAAAATCATCAATGTCATGTCTTTGATTTATAGAAATTCTCATTATGATTTCTGGTTTTCTTTTCAGCATGGAATTGGTAAAGAGAGAGCCACATTAACTTCTGTTTCTCAAACATCTGTAACAATGCTTAGTCTTTAGTGCTCAGGAGCCTTACATGGAGATCAGTCTTCTCCAGCTCAATTTATCCTAGCTTCTGGTCAGGACAGCACTTCAAGCTGAAGTTTGGTGGCTGGTAGTCATTCCTCTCATTCTTTGTTTATTTTGGTGTTGTTGAGTCCACTACAGGGCAAAACCAGTACCTGACACCTATTTGTGGCTATGGCAAAGGGGGCTGTGACATCATAGCAGTTATGGCCATTGTTTTGTGAAGCTGTGTGAAGACACCCACCCCGACACAATTTCCCCCATATATGTGTCTCTTTTGCCCAGGAGTGCCTTCAAGAATTCAGCAAACAAACTGTCACCCAGTTCCTGATACACTCAGAGTATGTTTCCATTTCCTTTAAAAATAGAACAATTGAATACATGCTTTGATGATTTGTCATTGAATTACTGAAACAGAGTATATAATTTTATGTACTTGTAAGTCTTTGTCCATCTTTCTTGAGCCCTTGCCATATTTCCATGTGTTTGCAGCTTAGGAAGGGAAATAAGGTTTAATTCAGTAGAGTCAGAGACTATAGTTCAGAAGGCTATTTTTAGACCCTTTAGGAGAGAATGACAAATCTCCATCTGATGTTCTACAGATAGCCATCTTGGTACAGGAACTGAGTAGACTATCATAAGAGGCTTGTCCTGATTTCTACTGACTTTCCTCTGGGTTCAGGGAGTGTGATCCCACTGCATATGTGTCTCTTTGTTACACTGGGGGTCCCAGACCTCCTCTAAAAATCTAAGACCATGGGGGTAAGTGAGACTAAAACTCAGAACCCAGCCTCCCACATCACTAGGATTAAAGGCGTGATACTCATGGACTCAGCTTTTAACTGCTTTTTTATACATAGTGTAGTCAGTTTCATTATATTCACTTCATAGACAGATATATAAAAATATATGTATATGTTTATTCATCTATTTATAATCAGTGTTAGATCTAGAAACACACAAATATATTCATATAATTATAATCAAATTATATCACTACTTTCCCCAATAATAATTTACACTAAAGTTTTGTGAAATATATACTCAAGACTAAAAATTTAAATGCCTTTGTAGTTTGAAAAATCATATTCAATCTTATATATTATATAATATAATATATATATATATATAACATCAAGAATATAACATGTATGTATATATAATTTATTTAATCATGTTATTTTTCTTCCTGGTTTTGTGTTTGTTCATCTACGTAAGCCTTCTTTCTTCTATTGATGATGGCTTTTACTTTCCTTTATACATATTCCCTATATATTTTGTCAAATATTTTCAGACCTAAAAAGATTTTTTATATTATTGGGGCCAAATTTTTCTTCCATGTTACTGAAAGCACAATGAAGATGTATAAAGATTTGAACTCACTGTTGGAAGAGTGTCCCAGATTCCACTAAATGTTGTGCATTTTCCCAATTGACAGAATAGTTTTCTACACATCAGATCTGTGATGTCCTAGACATTTTTAGCCACCTTATCACCCTATGCAGGCATGGCCTGGCTTCTTTGCCTCTCCGTGTGCATTTAACAGTTCCTTTATATGCAGTAGGCTCTCTTGTACAGCCTCCTGTCACTCTGTCCCCCCCCCCACCAATACAAAACGTGTGTACGATGTTTCATAATGTAGGCTTATAAAGAAACATAGTTAATATTAATTAATCGGGAATATATCAAGAACATTGATATTTTAATAAAGTTAGAAAAATAAATAGAGTGAACATTTTACAACAACCAGAACAAAAAGAAAATTAAAGATTTTCCCAGGAAGGGGTAAAGGAAACTCTAAATATAAATTGGTCTCTAAGTTGCCTTCAAGCAGGAATTCTGCCTCATAGTCCTCAAAGTCAAAAGGTATTTACTTCCTCACTAAAGACAGGATTTTCTTTCAGAGTCCAGGGAGAGAAAGATTCTAATTTCTCAATTGGAAATTGGAAGCCCTGCAGGAGGACAGATTGGTCTGGGTATTCTCTGAGGAAAGATTCCCTTTCCCCAACTGAATCTAGATTTTGGACCTCATTTATTGGTTTTCCTGAACATAGACTGCGGTCATTTTCCATTAGCACACATTTACCCTGCATACCAAGACGTGTCTTTTTGACTGTTTTGGAGCCAATCTAGGTGGCTTGTGAATATTAATGGAAGACATTCTGGATTGTCTTCTTCCTTGATGGTATTTGCAGGTGCACCTTCATCACATGTGGTGGTCAGAACCACTAGGATGTCAACAGGACTCAAACCTGCTTGGGCCTTTCTACAAATTCAAAAAACTCTATGTTCACATGCTTTCTGGAGATCAGTAATGGCTTCCAATCTCTATCAGTCACCGTAGATGACATCACTGATGGGTTCTTTTTCTGCAGTTCAGCAGGAGCTGCTCTATGGTGATGCAAACTTGAGAATGGAAATAGATACAGGAGTCTTAGAACTCTTGATGTTAAGGTTTGACTAAACTTTTATGAGGATGTAATGGGAGAATCTGTAGAATTTGAGTTTTAACTGAACACATGAGAAAGTAGGCTGTTTCTAATGAGTGGCTACTTCCAAGTTCTTTCAAAAGGAGAAAAGGTATTACCTGGCAAAGAATATCCATAAAAGGAATTTTGCCAAGCTGGGGCATACTAAGGGCTCTTGGCCAATTCAGCACATCCCTAGACACCCAGGTTCTATCCCTATACACCAGCTCTGAGGCATCTAAACAAGGACTTCTTCCTATTTTTCTTGGTCTCATGGGTAATGCGTTCCTCCAGCTTGTCCAGAAGAACATGGAAGCAGAAGAGGAAGTCTGAAGAGGGCATTTTGAGTTTGACATACTGTGTAAGTTCTTTCAGGGTGTCATGGTCCTTCTGCTCATAGAAATCATCAAGTTAGAAGTCCATCCACATAGGGAAGATGGAACAAACCATGCTGTTGGCAAATTGGTGACAAGAGAAATGAGAGTACGCCCTATCCTTCCTGAGCCTTTTAATATATCGTTTTTCTGGCAGAACATGCATGTTGGGAAGTGTGTAAAGACGCCTACATGCAGGATGCTCCTCACAACCCACTTCTAGGAATTTCTCTAATACAATCCTCTAAAATTTCCCATGTGACAGGAAAAGAAATTGTTTCTCCACTGGATCTGACTTGTTATACACAACCCTCCTTGTCATCCATGAGAGTCCAAAATAACAACCACATCCACAACTGTGTAATCTGCTATCCACTGACGTGGCAAGCATCAACCCCCTGGGGAAAATCACAACTGGTGTGCAAAAAAAGAATTTGACTTTGATTCAGAAACTTCAAAGATACCCAGTTTTCAAAGACAGAACTTCTCTTTGTGCCAACGTCCACTTATTTCTTCATCTTGTTCATCTTCCTCCCAGTAATAGTAGAAGGATCTGTACCAATGCAGGAGATAAGGAGAATAACTCTATGCTCTTCCTTTTCTGAAATAACAGGACACACATGGGACTGGCTAAGTCCCACATGGTAATGTAAATATGGCAGACAAAAAGTGGAGATATGTCTACACAATTTCAAGGAAATTCTGTGAGGATGGTTACATGCCTCTCTCCAAACAAATGCACAATGGCTCATGCCTCTAATACTACTAATCCGGAGAGTGAGATATCCGGATGACAGTTTGAACCCAGTCGAGTTTGTAAAATTGTAAAGACACTTTTCTTCAATTAACCAGCCAAAGGCCAGACTTGGACCTGGGGCTCAAGTGGTAAAGTGCTACGAACGGGACAGCACTCAGGCCCCAAATTCAAGTTCAAGTTACATTATTTCTTCTGTCCATATTCCTTCAAAGGCTTCCAAGATAGTGATTTCCTAGGAGAGGGTGGACGTTGGGTGCCACTGAATCATTCCTTTAATCATAGTTTCTCAGCAACCAAACTGCTATGTTTCCACTAGCTTATGAGGCAAATGAAATGTTCTGGCAGCCCAATACGAAGGAAGTAGTCATGGAGGGTACTTCTTTGTCTCAAGCCAAGCTCCTGTGACCAGACCCCAGTGAAACACTCTCAGAGAGGTACCAAGTATTCCAATAATCTTCCAGAGGTGGTCTCATCCGCCCTGGGTTTGAAAGAGGAACACTCACTTTTTAAACAGAACATCCAGCAAGTGCTCCATTTTGGCCCATTCTCTAAAATGCTGGAGAAAGTTTCCAACACAGAAGATATCACCTTTCTTGTAGGCAGGGACCAGGTCCATTATCAGCATTTCCAACATGCCTGAATCCAAGTTCCATAAATTATCAGGCACATTCAGGGTTTGTGCTGACTGATTGTCACACTGAGGTGGTAAAAAGAATGGATCTTTGAAACATGGAAATGGGAGTACACTTCAAAATGAGTAATTGTAATAGAGTGGATTGAAAAGTACACAGCAAATATTTTCTCAGTAAACACATATAAAATCACAGAATAAGAAGTTTGTACTGTGGGCTAGGTCGAGATTAAATAGATTTCCTGTCCTAGTTATACCTGGCCTGAGTTGCCTTGTGATTCCCTTGGTTTCTTCTTATAAAAAGGCCTGAGATATGGGATTCATGTTTAGCACTGATCCAATGTCTACAGCATCAAGTGAGGCACGCACACCTCTCATGCTGAGACCTGAGTCTCTTGAACTTTGAAAACAACACAGGAACATCTTTCTTGTTCCTGAGCTACAGGCCACATGAGGTGTCTTGAGCTGACTGTCAGTTACAGTTGCTTAGCTCTCAGAGTTCCATATTATATTCCATTGTGAGGGACGTAGTGTCATCTCTCAGAGCCCAATGATCTAAGCTGCTTGCTCACATAAGAACATGCCAAAGACAAACTGGAGGCTGAAATCTCCTCTCCCACAAAAATCTATAAACATGTGGACATTGTCAAATCCCAACATCCTCAGCTAGGCCTAGGAACCAGCATGGTCTCAGCCTCATAGAACCCTTCCTAAGTCAGATCCATGCCTTGTTTGTCACTATTCCTCTCATCTGCACCAATCATTTTGCTTCTCAGGGCCCTCTCAGCCTGCTATGTGCTTTTTGCATCTATTTTTGACATCCACTTCCTAGAACATTGTTAGGTTTTTGTTTCCTAATCTTCTGTTTGCTCTTGAAGTACCTGTGTGATGTCATGTGGAAAATCATACAAGTATTGAGAAACAAACCTTACACATATAGTCAGATATTTTTACAGGTGTACATTCTTGTAAGATAAAAGATTATTTTGAAACTTTTGTCATATTTTATGATAGAGGGGAAGGGGAGAAGATAAGAGGGGTTACATTGTCTTCTCATAATTCAATGATTAAAAATACTGTGGTTGAAGGAATGTAAGATTTAAAGATAAAAACTGCTCCTGTCTGTTTTATAAGCTAGTCGTTTATAAACTATTCCTCACTAAAGTCTTGTCATGACTGTCCCATGAACTACCTTTCTCCTTCAAAATAATCAGGAAAAATCTTCAGAAATAAGTTAGCTGTTGTCCAATCTCTGGATAAGAATTTAAGGTACAACACTGCCTGCAATTCTGTGTTTATACATGTGTGTGGAGTGTGTGTGTGTGTATGTGTGTTAATGTGTGTCTGTGCAAATGTGTGTTTTAGGGCTTGAACTCAGGGGCTAGATAGCAAACCTGGGGCATCTTTCCCTTGAATGTAGTGCTCTACCAATTTTGCCACAGTTCCACTGCAAGCTTTTTGTAGTGAACTGGAGAGGAGAGACTCATAAAATTTCCTGCTCAGGCTAACTGAACTAAATCTCAGGACTCAACCTCCTGATTAACTAGAGTTATAATTATAAGCCTCCAGAACCTGGTGATGAAGCATTGTTACTGGAGGCAATGGGGTTTCAAGTTTCGGTCCAACTTCACAATACTCTATATCATAAAACAGCAACAGCAAAACTCTATATCAAAATATAATAATAAGATGTAATTAGAATACAATTTAGTGATGTAGTCTGCTAGCATAACTTTCAGGAAACCATGGCCTTAATGATTTAGCATCACAAAACCAAACAAAATGAGATAATTTCATTAGACTCAACAAATTATTTAATTCCATCTTATAATACTTTCTAAGCATTATAAGAAGCAGGAAAACATTCATATGTATAAGGAGAATGTAAAGAAAAATGGCAGATTTTGAAATGGAAAATTCTACACTGCAGGAAAACTATTGTCATGGTGAATATGTGATAATGTTCTTCAGAGCAGCAATAGATATATATTTATTTCCTATACATAGTCTAACTTATATCTATCTCTATCAAATTCCAATCTTCTAGTGCACATTATCAATGTATTCATGTTTATGGTATATTTCAAAATAGCTAACAAAGTCAGGAGGTTACCAAAATACATTAGCTTCAATGTTTTAGGACATAAACCTGCTAATTATATTGACTATTCTATATTTTTAAAAGGAAGCGTGTTATCTTTGTATGCTGTAAGTATGTACGTACACTACTTCAACGTGAAATGGAATACAACAAGATTTTTCCTGTAAAGCTAACTATTTAGGACATCACTTCCAGACCACTGTAGTTTTACCTGCAACCCTCCCCAACCACTAGCTATGCGTGATGGAATATGTTTATCATCCCAGGTCCATGGGGAGCTGAGAGCAGGAGGATTTCAATTGTATGCAATTGTAGGCAAGAATTTCCACATGGCTCCATCTCAACCAAAGAAGTTTCAACATTGCCTAGCACCTATCACTCTCACCTAGGAGAATATAAGATAAGAGCATTGTAGTATAAGAAACAAATTATATTAAAACATGCCAATATAAACTATCATGAACAACACACACCTAGTGTTTGTTTCTCATACCTGTAATAATAACTATAGCTAGGATTATATATGTGAGCCCAAGGCACCAAGCATTTCATCATTTTAAAAATGTCTATTTGAAGACAGGTGCCAGTGTCTCATGCCTATAATCCCAGCTACTCACGAGGCTTAGATCTGAGTATCGCAGTTCAAAGCCAGTCCCCATAAGACTCTTATCTCCAATTTGCAACTCAAAAACCAGAAGTGGCCTGTGGCTCAATTGGTAGAGTGCTACCTAATTTGAGCACAGAGGCACAGGGACAGTGGCCAGGCCCTGAGTTCACCCCACAATTGACTCAAAAAATAAATAAACTTTTTAATGGCTGAACTTCTTGTGAATTAAAATGACAGCTGTGGTATACAATTCTATAGACTACAACAGATTTTGTTATATTTGCAGTTAGAAAAAGCAACAGCACTTGAATAAAGGATATTTTTTTTCATAAACTGGGGCAGACTGGTCTTTAATTAGAGAAAATTGCTGGACTCATAAGTAGTATTTTTTGGTTGGTTTTTGTTTTAATTTTAGAACAGGATGAGAAACATTATTTCTGCCAATGGTCATTTGGATATGTTTAACATCATTCATAGGCCATGTAGAATTAACAATAAAGAAAAGACACAGTCAACTGGCAATAAACCTACTTGTTTTTATGCCATGTTCCAAGGGATTTGTTTAGTTTATATGTTACTATGGCCTATAGTTTCCTATTCTTGTCTTCATCAAAATACAAGTATGTTCTACCAATTCAGATTTGAGCCAGGCAATATGTAGTATTAGTGCTAAGAGTCGAGGAAAATTGTAACACAACCAGGGAAGCATAAAACCAACACTTTAGTAGCTGGACACTGAAGACTCAGGCCTATAATCCTAGCTACTCAGGAGGCTGATGATCACAGTTCAAAGACAGCAGGAGTGAGAAAATTTGTGACTTTTCTCTTCAATTAACACCCAAAAAGCCATAAAGGAAGCTGGGGCTCAAGAGGTAGAGTACGCTTGATTACAAAAACCCAGGGGCAGCAACCAATCCTGATTTCAAGCTGAAGGTCAGGTACACAAATAAAAAAACATCAACAACAACAAAAAAAGAAACTGGGAGAAAGCTCAGAAAAAGATGCCATTGTCTACAAGAAAAATATACACATGACATGAATTGTGAAATGGTAAACTCACTGTACACACCTTAGTAACACTTACATTTAAAAAATAATCTGAGAAAACCGAAAACCATGGGCCTTATGATGTGCATCTGCTTTCCCGAATTTCAAAGTTCCATCATCTGAGCTGGTACCTCACTGGTTGAAGCCCAGGGTGATTAGTAAATATGAGGGCAGAGATCTTTTCAGAATGTCCCACCAAATCTTTGCTTATGTTTGGCAAAAAACAAAACAAAGCAAGGAAAATAGACTTTAAGGTTAATAAGGATGCTATTAAAGATTCAGATGTTGTTATACTTTGTGGAAGGGAAGGGAAAAAATGGTTTAAATAGGGATACAGGTGGACCCATTGCAACACTGAGATGTAAAACATTTTATGTCAAAAAATGAACTTTACAACTTTGGCGGGAGAGGAGGGGGATGGGAAGGGATAGAAAGGGGAAACAAAGGAGGAGGCAACAATGCTTCATAAGAAATGTACGCATTACCTTGCTCATGTAATTGTAACTTCTCTGTACGGTATTTTCACAATTAAACAAATTAAAAAAAAAGATTCCAGGCAAAATAATACTGTTACATGATAAGTTAGTACATATGTTTTGTAGATACTGAACACACATGTGTCAGAAAAAATATCCATGGATTCAAAACTAGAAACACTGAAGTGTAAAATCCCACATAAATCCAAAGACATTAATTGTTGGGGATTTTAACACACCACTCTCCCCACTAGATAGATCAACTCGGCAAAAACCCAACAGAGAAACCACAGATCTAAACAGCTGCATAGATCAACTAGATTTAACAGACATTTCCCGAATATTTCACACAGCAGCATCAGAATAAACGTTCTTCTCAGCAGCACATGGAATATTTTCTAAAATAAACAACATTTTAGGCCACAAAGCAAACTTGTCCAAATTCAGAAACATTGATGTTATACCTTGCATTCTCTCTGACCACAAGGGAATAAACTTAGAACTCAACACCAACAGCCACCAAACAAAGTCCGGTATAATATGGAGGCTGAGCAACACACTGCTGAATCACGAGTGTGTCATGGAAGAGATTAGAAAGGAAATTCTAATGTTCATGATATTCAACAAAAATGATCAGACAAATTACCAGCTACTCTGGGACACAGCAAAGGCAGTACTCAGAAAAAAGTTTATAATTCTGAGCTCCTACATCAACAAATTGGAGAGATCTGAAACCAACAATTTAATGACACATCTAAACCTCCTTGAAAAAGAGCAGCAAGTTAAACCCCAATCCAGTAGACGGAAGGAAATAATTAAAATTAAATCAGAATTAAATGGATTAGAATCCAAAAAACTATAGAAAGAATCAACAAAACATAGAGTTGGTTATTCGAAAATATTAAAAAAATTGACAGACCCTTAGAAATCTTATCAGAAAAAGAAGAGAAGACACCCAAATTAATAAACTCAGAGATGAGTATGGAAACATCACCACGGAAACAACCAAGATTCAGAACATTATAAGGGAATACTTCTCAAAACTTTATGCTAATAAGTTTGACAACTTGACAGAAATGGACCTTTTCGTAGCAAATATTGACATGCCAAAACTAAACCAAGGTGAGTTAAACCATTTTAACAGGCCAATATCAAGCATTGAAATAGAAACAGCAATAAGAGACCTCCCAGCTAAGAAAAGTCCAGGACAAGATGGTTTTACAGCGGAATTCTACAAGGCCTTCAAAGCAGAGCTCACACCAATACTCCTCCAACTCTTCAATGAAATTGAAAGAGAAAGTTCACTACCGAACACATTCTATGAAGCCATCATAACCCTCATCCCAAAACCAGGCAGGGACTCATCAAAGTAAGAGAACTATAGATGAATTTCTTTGATGAACATTGATGAAAAACTTCTCAACAAAATTTTGGCCGAACGACTACAACAATTCATCCAAAAAAATCATACACCACGATCAAACAGGATTCATTTCAGGGATGCAAAGCTGGATCAATATACGCAAATCGATTAATATTATTCATCACATCAACAAGAGCAAGGATAAGAATCACATGGTTATCTCAATAGATGCAGAAAAAGCATTTGACAAGATCCAACACCCTTTATGATGAAGGTTTTCGAAAAATTAGGAATCCATGGGACATTCCTCAACACAATAAAGGCTGTATATGACAAACCTACAGCCAGCATTATACTTAATGGTGAAAGCTAAAGCCATTTCCTCTTAACTCAGGAACAAGACAAGGATGTCCACTCTCTCCACTTCTCTTCAATCTAGTAATAGAATGCCTTGCTACAGCAATAAGACAAGATGCAAACATAAAGGGGTTCCAAATAGGGAAAGAAGAAATAAAACTCTCCCTCTTTGCAGATGACATGATCTTGTATTTAAACAATCCCATAGACTGCACTCCTAAATTACACAAGCTGATTCAAAAATTTGGCAAAGTAGCAGGGTATAGAATTAACCCTCAAATATCAATGTCTTTTCTCTATGCCAACAATGAGAAAAGTGTGGTTGAAATTAGGAAAATAACTCCATTTGTAATAGCCCCTCAAAAAATAAAATACCTAGGAATTAACTTAAACAAAGAAGTGAAGGACCTCTATGATGAAAACTTTAAAATCTGAAAAAGGAAATCCAAACAGAACTTAGAAAATGGCAAAACCTCCCATGCTCATGGATTGGAAAGATTAACATCGTGAAAATGGCAATACTTCCCAGGGGTTTCTACAAATTCAATGCAATACCTATCAAAATTCCAACCTCATTCTTCAAGGAAATAGAAGAGGCAATCGAAAAATTCTTATGGATCAATAAAAGATCCCGAATAGCAAAAACGCTCCTCAAGGCAAACAACACTGCTGGAGGAATATCAATACCAAATTTCAAACTCTACTATAAAGCCATAGTAATCAAAACCACTTGGTACTGGCAGAAGAACAGACCTCAGGACCAATGGAACAGAATTGAAAACCCAGAAATGAACCTACAGGCATATAGCCAACTAATCTTTGATGAGGGAACTAAAATAATAGAATGGAAGAAAGACACCCTCTTCAGAAAATGGTCCTGGCAAAATTGATTAACTACTTGTAGAAAACTAAAACTAGATCCTTATATATCACCCTGCACCAGAATCAAATTCAAATGGATTAAAGACCTCGGAGTCAAAGCAGACACTCTAAAAACATTAAAGGATGGAATAGGAGAAACCATAGGTCTCCTTGACTCAGGCTGAAATTTTCTTAATTTAGACCCAGAAACCCAAAAATCAAAGAAGGTTGGACAAATGGGATTGCATGAAGTTGCAGATCTTCTGCAGCGCAAAGGACATAGCTAGTAAGATCAATAGAAAGCCCACAGATTGGAAAAAGATCTTCACTAGCCATACAACAGACAAGGGTCTCATATCTAAAATATACTTGGAGCTCAAAAAATTAAATCCCTCAACAACAAATCCTCAAAGACCAACTGCCCAATAAATAAGTAGGCTAAAGATTTGAAGAGAAACTTCTCTGAAGAAGAAAGAAGGATGGCCAATAGACACATGAAGAAATGCTCAACCTCCCTAGCCATAAAAGAAATGCAAATCAAAACAACATTGAGATACCACCTCATCCAGCCAGAATGTCTGTAATCAAGAACTCTAACAACAACAGATGCTGGAGGGGATGTGGACAGAAGGGAACCTTACTTCACTGTTGGAGGGAGTGTAAACTTGTTCAACCACTTTGGAAAGCAGTATGGAGGTTCCTCAAAAGACTTCACATAGAGCTCCCCTATGACCTAGCAATCCCACATTTGGGCATTTACCAAAATGTTTTCAAACAAGACCACACTAAAACTACCAGCACAACTATGTTTATTGCAGCATTATTTACCATAGCTAAGATATGGAAGCAACCCAGATGCCCCTTAGTAGATGAATGGATCAAGAAAATGTGGTATATATAAACAATGGAATTCTATGCCTCCATCAGAAAGAATGGCATTTCCCCATTTGTTAGGAAAAGGAAAGGCTGGGAAAAAATTATATTAAGTGAAGTAAGCCAAGCCCAAAGAAACAAAGGTCCCATCGTTTCCCTTATTTGAGATATCTAGTATATGTTTGAGTCAAGCAGGAAAGGTCAGATAATGTAATGTTAGGAAAATGAACCCTTAGATAAGTATTTAAATGTTTCTTTCTTTCATGCATTTGTTTCTAACTCATTTACAAGATTATTTCTTTGTAGCTTTGTATGTGCCTCCCCCACAATACAACCCCTGCTTTCACTATATTTGATGTCGGTATAATTTGTGGAGGAGATGGGGAAAAACAAGTTGGTTAAGGATACAGGTGGACCCGATGCAACTATGAGAAGTACAAGTTTTCATGTCAAAAACAAACTTAACAACTTTGGTGTGGGGGGGAGGGATTGGGTGGGGGGGCGTGGGGAGTCTGGGAAGCTATGTGAAGGGTCAACAAATGAGGAGGCTGCAATGCTTGATAAGAGATGTACTCATTATCTTGCCCATGTAATTGTAACCCCTCTGTACAATATGTTTACAAAAAAATTAAAATTAAAGAAAAAAGAAACACTGAAGTGTAAGGTATATTAATTAGGTAAGTTTCATTAGGTAGCCATCGAAAAGAACACCACATGGTATTCAGTCAGGTAAAGTAGTTTATTTACTGAACTGCTGCCCATGCCATACATGTCGGAGAGGCGTGTAAAAAAATGGGGGTGCAACCTAATCTAGTGTCAGGACATAAATAGGCCAAGGATTGGATGAGATATGGCCAGGCAAGGGAAATGGCTGGCCACATTGTATCTGGATGTTACCTCCACGCTTGGGATTCACCTGTAGCCACATGTAAAGTGTAACCAGAGGCTGACCAGGTTGTGACTTAGCAGGAAGGGTAGGTGGCTGTCTCCAGGTGTGTCAGATACCTAGTTAACACATAAAGGGTGGAAACAGCCAAGAAATGGGGAGGTGTCTGCATAGGGTCTGCATGCTGGGTCAGACCTAATACCAAATACTGGTAGTTCCTCTGCCATGTGACTCCTGACTCCAAACAATTCATTCTCTATCACTTTCTTTCTTTCTTTCTTTCTTTCTTTCTTTCTTTCTTTCTTTCTTTCTTTCTTTCTTTCTTTCTTTCTTTCTTTCTTTCTTTCTTTCTTTCTTTCTTCTTTCCTTTCTTTTCTTTCTCCTTCCCTCCCCCTCTCTCTCTATCTCTCTTCTCTTTCAATCAACCTCCCAATCTCCTCTACCTCAGTATTTTCAACTCTCAAATAATGAACACTTGCTGAGTTGAACTCACAGGCTGGGAAGAGCAACTCAATTGGCAAATGTGAAATTTAATTTAATATTTCCTCACACCTCTACCACAGGTCACTGGAATCAAATTGTGAACACTTAGCAGCATGGCATTTCAAGCCTTTTGGAGGAGGAAAGCAAGCAAATACACTGCATTCTGTGAGGTCCACCCAGGGAAGGTGAGGCAGACTCCTTCCTCCTCTTGGCTAAATCCCAGCCCAGCTTCTGGATCAGGAGAGGTGACTGCCTCCAAGTGAGCCAGGGATGTATGTGACACAGGTACTGAGCAGCGACTTAGCCTCTGGTGGTGCTGAGATGAATGGCATGATTCAACATGATTCACTATTTTGTTGAGATTGATACTTCCTAAATTTTTGTTTAGGCTATTTTCAAATTGTGATCTATTTTTTTTTCTGATTGCTAAACATGTTTATAGATGTGAGCCAGCACATCAGACCATTCAAAGTCCTTTATTACATATGGAAGACATGAAGTTTCCCAAATGACATACAACTTGACAAACAGCAAAATAAAGCCTTAATTCTGGTAGAGATGTGTTTTTAATGTGAAACAAAATTACTTAGCAAAATATCTAACTACTGTGGTTCTACTTTCAAACTTACCCTACATTTTAATATAAAATCACCTATATTAGCCAATGATTCACTCAAATTACCTGTAATCATTTATTTCTGTCATATCTTCTAGAGGTAAGCAGAACTGGAGCACACACTATTAAAGTGGTAGAATTTGAGAGGATCACATTTCTGAATCAGTCTAGGAAGGAAAGTATCACGCATATCCACCCATTAGGTATATGTGGCACCGCTTGCTTACAGTACAATGAAGGGGAGTAGCACTTTCTAATGAAGTCCTTGGATGAAACCCACCTCCAGCCCATGTAGACCCATTAGATGTCCATTTGGTGTCCGAGGGGGTCCAAGACACTACATTGGTGCTGCAGCAAGTGCAGCACTTGTTGCAGTAAGCTGTAGCCAACAAGGCTCCATCATTGACCTAACCAAGCAATCCAGACTCAGGTGCCGAAGCATAGGGATAGTCAGGGCAGACCCCAAGTCCTGCTTTCCCCCTGTGCAGCCTACATTGCCAAGGCCAAATCCATTCCCCTGCTTTGGATACCATCAATGGTAGGGGGTGAGCCCATTGCCTCCAAAAAGAGCATCCCTGGAATGGCATCAAGAGATGGGCCCATGTGGACCAGAAGGACGATGGAGGAGGCTACACAGCAAAGCCAAAGAGGCTTCGTGCCCCCGGTGCTGCAGCTGATACTCTGCAAGTCCAGGTTCCTCTGGTAGTGATGGGCATATGCAAGGATGGACCTGCACCCGAGTCCACAGGGACCAGAAAATGGAGGTCCACAGAGATGCTGAAGGGGATCCAGGTTGCTGAGCTTCTGCAGCTTTCACAAGCCCACTGGCAGAGGGGCTAGCACATGGCTCCAGTCCACAGATGAACTTAAAGACTGATGAGGTGAACCGAGGTTGTGCTGCCTGGCCTCAAGGTGGCTAGCTGCACACCCAGCCTTCCTTCTCACATGGACTGTGCAGTGTATAAACATAGTGTCCCCCCACCCCACACCATGGGTGTAGGCAGTGAACCCATAACAGTCTCCCTGGGATGGCACTCGCACCAAGGACCACTGACGAGCAGTGCCAGCACAACTGGAGGAGAGGTCATCAGTGGACTCAATTCCAGCCCCATGACTGCCAGCTCCTGGGTGAAATGGAAAAACTGAGACTGGGAAGTTAGGTGGGCATGGTGGGTGGGACTCATCTGACAATGCTGGGGAGTATGCCCACACATACACTCACTGCACATCCACTGCAAGGGAAGGGGCCACACTTCTCAACGAGTGATCTGAGAAAGCACCCACAACAACAGAGACTACAGGAATGGATGCACACATGGGGACTTGGAAAGGGCTCCAAGGCACAGCCTTGGAGCACTGAACAACTGGCCAAAAAAAAAAAAAAAAGAAAAGACAAAAAACTTAAAAGCATCCACTAAAACTTTCTTTTTTAACTCAGGAAGGTTCCATTTAGTTCTTTCCCATGTTTGATTCATGAAAAAGAAATCCTGAAGTGTTCTGTAAAACACCAAACTCAGGATTTCATCTGAATTCCTCACTGAAGAATGAATAAAATAACCGAGCAACAGGTAACACACCTATTGTCACTGTGCTATCTCTCTCTGATTAGAAATTAATCCTGCCATGCACATGAAGATTACTTATGCAAAATGTTTTCCAACAATTCTAGTTGTATTGCATTTATCTGCCTCCTCCTGCATCCTCTCCTGATCCTCTTCCCCAGGGTAATGTACCCCTCTTGCTTCTCTCTTCCCCTCTACTTTTTCCCTCTCCCCTCCTTTTCTTCCTCCTGCTATGCCCTTCTTCCTTTCTTACCCCTTCCTCCTCCTTTCCTTTCCTCTTTCTCCTACACTTTCACTTTCTTCTACTTCTTTATTTTCCTGGGGGTTGGAATCACATTAAGCAGATGCTCTGCTGCTCACTACAGGCCTCCACTTGGGACACTCTATTTCTTTACTGCAAACCCAGAAAATACTTTTGATTCAGGATATAATTCATTGTACATATTCTACATCATAAATATGTGCTACTTCATACATTGTGGCTAATAGGTTTGATTATGTTTGGGGATTCAGTTAAACTCATTAGAAACAATGTGTTTGAAGGCAATCTAGTGTGATCCTGTTACTCCCACATTAATGAACTGGTTACTTTGTATCTAGTAAAATATTCCATATTGCTCCCAGTTTAATTAACTGTCACTTTTTGGTAGCACCCACAGTAATGCTCACCCAAGGATTGCTGGGGATCCGAAGATTAAGTCCTGACAGGAAAATCCATGAAATATGTATCTCAAATTAACTATTAAAAAGCCAGAAGAAAACCTGTGGCTACGAGGTTTAGTGCCATATTGCACAGAAGAAGCTGATGACAAGACCCAGGCCTGAGTTGAAAACCTGTGGTGGGTGCACACATACACACACACACACACACACACACACACACACACACACACACACACACACACAATTTCCTAGCTAGAGCTAGTAGAATGTCTGTTTTCCCAATAACATGTCTGAATTTTTATCCCAAGTGTTTAGATATTTTTGAAACCTTTATCATCAATTTACCTAATTTTAATAAACGACACCCTGTTCACTATTCTTTAATCCTGGTTGGAAAATATTTTAAGACATATTTTCAGGTAGAAAATTGAATTTGTTTTCACAATTGTAACTGTCTTGGTTTGTAAGAATGAAAGAATTGTGCCTTTAATTCATTAGTTCATAAATTAGAAAGGTAACACTAACCCTAGAACCAATTGCATTTGGATTCTAAAAGCCACACAAATACATTAGATTTATTAATCCCTTCTTTGATTCAATCCATCTTTCATAAAATAATTTGTAGTTTTGCTCAATATTTTGTTATTTTTCTAATCTGAACCCTAACTGGAACATTCAGGAAAAGCTGTGATAATGGAAGTACAATATATTTCTAATATCTTTTCCTGAATTCTTAGAACCTAAAATAAGTTCAGATTTACTAAACATTTATCCCATTCCTTTTTTTTTTCTTTTTGTTATTAGTGGGGCATCATTTCTGGGCCTGGGTACTATCCCTGAGTTCTAGGCATGGGCACAATCCCTGAGTTCTTTAACTCAAGGTGTGCACTTTACCTCTTGAGCCACAGCACCACTTTCTTGTTTTCTGGTGGTTAATTGGAGATAAAATTATCACAGACTTTCCTACCTGGGATGGCTTTGAACTGTGTTCCTCAGAAATGAGCTTCCTGAGTAGCTAGGATAATAGGCGTGAGCCACGAGTTTAATCCATTTCTTTACTCTATCCTCAAACCGCTTTAACCAGAAACCAAATCCTAATCACAATCCGAGTTAACAACAAATGGTTAATGTAAGTAAAATTGTTTGCATTCTATAAAATCACTCATTTTTTTTGCTTCTATTTCTTAGTGAAAAGTAAATTTTACCCTAAAGCTTGTCCTTCCCTAATCCTAACAAGAACTAAAACAGTAACTCACAGTTTAAACCAAATTATATCTGAATGTTTAAAATTACACCGACATTGGTTTGCATTCATTCTAACTTTGATGCCATTCATTCTTCCTAAAGTATGTTGCAGTTTTACACAGTATCTTACATCTTTTTTCTTATTCTAACCCCAGCTCTAACTGGAACACCTTGCCTAATCCTAAGCCTACATATAACTGAATCATAATGTTAATAGCAAGCCTCTATTTCACATTTATCATATCTCTTGCTAAGCGTGTAGGTCTAAATTTTACTTGCATTTTGAACCTAAATTTTTAAAGTTTTAAAGTGTTTTTCTATTTCATTTTCTATTTATATTTTCTATTTATATTTCTATGTCAGGTTTTATTTTTCATTAATTTTAAAATCTTATTTTATTGTAAAGAGGCTTACAAAGGGATTACAATTACATGTGTAAGGTAATTCGTTCTTTTCTTGTAGAGCATTGTTATCCCCTTTTTTGTAGTTGTCCCACTATCCTTTCCCTCTCCTACATCCCTCAGTCTTCTCTCTCAATGGTGTAAAGTTCATTCTCAACAGAGTGTGTTGTGAGTATCATTGTTTCAATGGGTCATCCTGTGTTGAACCTAAATTTTCTGTTACTCTAACCCTAATTCTAATTCTCTCTGGGATCCTAACCCTAATCAAAATAATAATGATAGCTCAATTCAGAAGTTAACTGAAAATACTCAAGGTTTTTTTCATCCTGTTAATCCACTGTACATCTTGAATTAAGTTGCAGTTCCCATTAAATTTTCAAAATTAGATTATATGTGCATATATAAAGATGTAATTTGATGTGAAAAACAGAAGATCTTTGGAGAAAAGAATAATAAAAAGGAAATAGAGGGAGTATAATCAAAAGTTTAAAATATATTATGGAAAGAGCATAATGAAAATGCCACTTCTGAAAATAACCATTAACAAAGTAACTAAAAATTAATAAATACATAACACTGCCTTCCAGTGTTCTTTTTTTTGGGGGGGGGGGGTCCGGTCGTGGGGCCTGAACTCTGGGCCTGGGCGCTGTCCCTCAGCTCTTCAGCTCAAGGCCAGCACTCTACCACTTGAGCCACAGCGCCAATTCCGGCTTTTTTCTTTTTGCTTATGTGGTGCTGAAGAATCGAACCCAGGGCCTCAAGGCATGCAAGGCAAGCGCTCTACTACTGAGCCACCTTCCCAGCCCCCTTCCAGTGTTCTTTAAGAGTGCCATTTTTCTTTTGAAAGAAATATATATGTTAGATAAACTTTGTTTATGCATAATTTATATTGTTATTGGCTAATTATTTAATTTAATGAATAAAAATCAAATAAGATTCCATAACAGAAAATGTAAACAATTACTTAGTAATTGCTTGACAAAAAGTTGTAGTAATGAGTTTTAGGAAACTAAATTTCTATTTCCCTACAAAGCAATGATTTAGGGTTAGTAATCTAGTATTTCTAGTAAGTTTAGAGAACATAATTGGCATGAAAAGCAATGAACTGTACATCTTTTGTCTTGCATGAGTGATATTTTAAACATTGTCTTTTATCCAAATATATACTTAGGTTTACTTTTAAAAATAAATACAATTTTATCTCCTTTCAGAACAAGTACTTACCCTGCAATTAAATGTATTACTATATTCAGATATTTGAATGCTAAGTTTTCTGTTTAATATATGATCTAAATATTCTGAATGACTTGATTTTTGTATTTGTAAATGTCTAAGCTCTAGAATTTTTGCTTCATCAATATAAATTATCTCATGAGTTTATTGTGAAGGCTCCAGTAACCAATGTGGTCAAAAACATTTCTTAAATTCTAAAGTTAAAAACTAATCATTTTAACCTTTTATTATATCAGTTCTTGTCTCTTCAGAGTAATTAAACTAAAATAAATACTATTTTTAAACATTTCACTCATATTGTAAATAATGTTAACATAGTTCACAAAGAGACTAATCATTTCAAAGTCACCATATTTGATGATCTTAGTGTGACGAATGTAGAGAGTATAAGAACCTTATTCTCAATAATAGTTTCAGTTAAATTAAATTAAATCATATATCTGGATTTCTAATTTGGAGGTAAATCACGTGGAAATAGGAAAATAATAAGAAAAATAATTACTTTGGGATTATTTTCTTCTTAAAATTATTTTTTATTGTGAAAATACCGTACAGAGGGGTTACCATTAAATGGGCAAGGTAATGAGTACATTTCTTATAAAGCATTGTTGCCTCCTCTTTTGTTTTCCCTTCCCATACCTTCCCACTTCCACCCCCAGCCAAAGTTGTAAAGTTCGTTTTTCGAAATAATGACTTGTCCATCTCATTGTTGCAATGGGTCCACCTGTATCCCTAATATTATGAAGCAAAAATATCTCTAAGAAATATATTTTTCAATAGTGTTTCAATCCTTGGGTAAAGGGAATTATGCTCTAATATAAAATTTATCTCAAATTAGAAATTCTGCAACTAATCTAATGTATGTTTTCCTGCACAAACTGCTGTGTCTTCTATTCTTGTCATTTGATTTTAATTATATTTTTTGTTTGTGACATGTTCCCTACTTACATTTATTACAAACTTCTATAATTTTACAAATCATGCCTGTACCCATTAATTTATGTAATTTAATATTCAAACAAATTATCTTTTTTCCTGTCTCCCACAGGGAAGAATGAGGTGCTGCAGTATATTAAATGAAAGCACTCTAAAAGAGAGTCTGTATGGAATGGAAATATGTAACATGAGGATGGGATCATGAGCATTTTCTATTTGGCTGAACAGTACAGTACTTTCCTATAGGACTTTCCTACCATTTGATCACACAGGGAAAGCCACAAAATTTGAAGTTCATATGAAAGAATTACATTCCTAAAAGATGTGGCAACCTGCTCAAAAGTTGGATCTTATCACTAGTACTTTGTGCTTGCTGGCTGATCTATTTCTCCATCATATGTTCCATATTATTAAGCACATTAATAATTTAGCTGTCAGTACATTTCAAGAGACTCCTGAAATCACATCTATTGCTGTGTAATATTCAGAAGAGAGGAAAAAGGTTAAACTGATCTCTGATTCCTCCCTTTAGCCTTCAATATGCTAATAAATTGTCAAAACAATCACGTTAGATGTTAGTTTATTTTCCCTATTTAATTAGAGATTAAGCAAGTGTTTTTCGCAGTAAAAGGTGATGACAATGGTATCAGAGCTCTGATATGAGCACCTCCTCCCTAATAAGTAATGCTCTATGGTCTATAAATATGGAAGCCACACTAAAATTCTCTCTCTCTCTCACTCTCTCTCTCTTTCTCTCTACACACACACACACACACACACACACACACACACACACACACACACACACACACACACGCAAACACACACAGCTGCTACCCAGAAACATCAGAGATCAGTTCCATTCCTTTGTAATTATAGTTGATTGGTGTTTGCTATATTGATTTTTCTTTGCTTCAGGATCTTGCCTGGACCTGTATGTTTCCCTGAGATCAAGTCCCTTCTTCTTAGTATACTGTGTGTCTTTATATGCTTCAGGCCAATTAACAGTAACCTGAATACAATATCTACAATCTTGACATTCAAGTCAAACTCCATGAATTCATACTATTACAAAATACTAAAATGTATTGGATCTAGAGACCAAAAAAATCCACCTTGTTATTTTAGTAGGAATTGACATCATGAAATAGAAGAATATTGATCAGGAACTGAGGTAAGAGAACGGGAGTATGTGGAAAAATGCCGAATATGGATGTGAGTTAGAAATACAGAATTACATTCTATGGGCCCATTTATTGAAAACTTGCCATCTTATATTGAAAGTTCTATTTACATATACAGTTTTCCAGTTACTTTGCTTACCTATCATTTCTGATCATAAATCCTCTTATGAATTTTTATAGTATCTTTTAATATATCACATGATTTGCAGGTACTTATCATCTTAAAGAAAGACAGTATACTTCTACATCTTACATTCTGTGTCAAACCTTATTTTTATTTCCCTGTTTCCTGAAAAAATGTATTCCTGGAAACAAGATATTGACAGCAAATCTGGGTGTAATTTTCATTTAGTAAACTTCAAATATAATATAAACTTTGTATTGACTAGTCATTTTCTAACAATGAGTGATATTCATGAACACAATGTTTTGGTGGCTTTAAGTCAATTGAGAATTGATGTGGTAGTCCTTGTGTCTAATTGTCTTAACCATTATATTATTTATATATAAACATGGGCATTGCACTTTTATATTTTTATATGCAAAATAGTCTCCAGGGGTTTACTTTAAAGTGATAATGGTGGGGTGGCTTCCAGTTCCAAACCTTATATTTCATTAAAAGTACTAGAAACATGATGTTTACTGGAGCAATATAAAAGATGAGAACATAATTCTAAAAAGAATGCATTTATTGATTAAAACATAAAATAGAGTAAAATAGGTTTCTTGCTTGAGACTGCATAAATTATATATGAATGTAGCTCAAGATGAGGCTCAGAGATAAATTCGTATTTATAATACTGAGATTTATAACACAATATAAGAAATATAGGTATTTTAAGGAATTGGTCATTCAAAGATATGTAATGGATGAAGAATGTAATTGAAAATAGCCTAGGAAAACAATTCCACATGCAGGTATTATGACTTTATAATATTAATATGAAAGAAATGGAGCTTTTGCTTTTCTGAAGAAGAATGTTTAGCCAGTAATTTCAATATAAGGCATCAGTTGTTATGAGTCTAAAGTCTTTTCCTCCAAGATATTCCCCAGTACTATACTCGTCCTCTGTAGCATAAGAAGTAATTATTTTCATTAGTTTTGCTTAATACTAATTTACTTGTAGCAAATAGGTTAAAATGTCTTCTCTATTTCTCTTAATGTAATAACAAATATTTCTCTCTTTCTGTCTCTTCATAGAAGCATGAAATAACTACTTCAAAATAACCCAAGCAGGAAAACAAAAATAACCTGATACAACCATCACAAATCCCAAATTATGTGATAAAATCAACAATATATAAAATAAATCTGAGGAAGAGGAAAAACAATGGCAGAAAAACAACAGAAAATTTCCCTAACTCTCTCTAATGAAACAGAGATTTAGAGTCCTGGCCAGTACTCCACTTCTAGAGAGTCACACCAAGATAGCCATAATTATAGATTTACAGCTGTAATTATAGATATAATTATAGACATAAAATTCATAAGAAGATTTTATACTATCTTCACTAGAAAACAGAAATCTATGAAAACGTGCCCAGCCAGGCAAGTGACTGCTGTGACTGTATTGGCCATCATATTCAAAGGCACATCTGCAGTGTAGAAATAAAAGGGCTACATAGAAAAAAGTAGGAACAGAAATGTACATCAGAGAAAGCCACATGCATACACAGAGACAATTCAACATACCATTGGACAGTCCGAACTGTCACTGGAACCATATGTATTAACATCACAATGTCTCACCACAAGTGATTTACACTTCTACACTTAATTGTATAGACAAAAACCTAATTCCAGAAAAACAAATCAAAACAGAAGACCAAACCAACACCTAGCAAATCAACCAAGAACATTGAGTCAATTATTAACATCATAGTTTTCCCAAGAGAAAACCTCCAAATGGACACAACCAATCAGAAAAAAAAAATACAAGAAAAAATATGTCAAGGTATTTCAATTCACACAGTAAATAACCAGGCATTAGAACAGACAATCAAGGACCTCGAAGATAGTTATCAAAATATTTTACAAATGTTGCTGAAAATGTGATTAATGAAAAGATGGAAAACCTCTACAAGGAAATTTGTGAACAAGATGAGACCAAACAAAGATTAGCAAAATAATTCATGGAGATAAGAAACAAAGATAAAGTCTGAGAAGTAAAGGGAGTCCAAGAAAAAAATGGATGCCCAGTTAAAAGATATGAGAGCAGACAGAGCTAAAAAAAACAACCTTTGCAATCCCCCCACCCAAAGAAAAAAATGTACAGAAACTCCATACAAGACCTAAAACAAATCTTTAATGAAGAGATAGAAGCCCTAAAAAAGGACCAATTAGAAGACAGGGAAATCGAAAACAAAATAGAAAGTCTCCACAGCAAATAAATGACATAGAAGATAATCTCAGGGTCAAAGACAGAATAGGTTTAACAGGAAAGAGAAAATTAGCATTTAGAACAAACACAAGAAATAAGAAATTGCGGCGCATGCCTTCTCGACCAGCGAGGAAGAACGAACACCACACCAGGAGTCTTCTCAGATCACGCTTTATTGGAGAGCCTTTTAGTTGATGGGAGAGCTTGAGCGCAAGAGAGAGTGCACCCGAAACATGGCCACTTATATAGGGAATAGGAACACGGGTCTTTCTATCATTGGTCGTCTGCCTTTCACCGTCACCAGGTGCCACGGGATTGGCTGGGGACTCTACGTGGCTCGCGCATGCGCAAAGCCCAGGACCCACCGTCCCGCCAAGCACCGCCTGAAAGGGAGTGGGCGACATCTTGTAATGGCGTTTACCCTGGCTCCCTACAGTTCCCCCTTTTTTGTTTTTTGGCAACAGGTAAGAGTAGAGGTTGGGCCTCTGTCTAAAACATTAGGACCTTGCACTGGCCTTCGCCTGAGGGGCGCCTTCCCCAGTGATGACCAGGCCCGTCCGATGCCTTTTTGCAGAGGTGGGATCTTGGGCATCTGTAGTGACCGCCTACTCGACCAGCGAGGAAAAACGACCACCACTCCAGGAGTCTTCTCAGATCACGCTTTATTGGAGAGCCTTTTAGTTGTAGGAGAGCTTGGGCACGAGAGAGCGTGCACCCGAAATACAGCCGCTTATATAGGGAATTCGAACACGGGTCTTTTCTATTGTTGGTCGCCTGCCTTTTACCGTCACCAGGTGTCATGGGATTGGCTGGGGACACTACCTTGCTCGCGCACGCGCACAGCCCAGGCGTCCCACCAAGCACCGTCTGGAGTGGTAATCCTCAAAACTGCAAGGGAGTGGGCGGAGTCTCGCCTCGGCTCCCTACAGTTCCCCCTTCTTTGTTTTATGGCAACAGGTAAGAGTAGAGGTTGGGCCTCTGTCTAAGACATTAATGAGAGGACCTTGCACTGGCCTTCGCCTGAGGGGCGCATTCCCCAGTGATGACCAGGCCCGTCCGATGCCTTTTTTGCAGAGGTGGGATCTTGGGCATCAACCCACTTGCAACCCAGCATGCTCTTCTTGAGGAGATGAGAACCATCTCCTCAAGTGCAGTGCACTTGCCTTGCACCCTGTCCCAAATTGCAAATTGCATACCTGTCCCGGTGCAATGGGATCCCCTGATCCCTCGGGGTGCTAAGGCTATGCAGGATGGTAAGGCTTAACTGCCTCTCAGGGCCGACAGCCAAATCTGGGGTGAGGATCCACTCTCCAAAGCGGCTAATGCTTGCAAGATAACAACCTTGTCCCTTCTGGTTTGGGCTAGAAGGCGACAGACCAACCATAGGCAGACCACGCATCCTCCCAAGCAGCAGGCTAAAAACATTCCGACTCCCACCCGCTCTTTGACAAAGGACACCGCAGAGGCAATCCAGTCAGTAAATTGTGACAGCCCACAGCATCATCGGTTTAGCTATCACAGGGATTGCTATTAGCACTGTTGCTAACAGCAGGAAGATCAGCTGTATCAGGAGACGAGTGGATGGCATCTTCAAGATGGGGTTCTTCTGCAGTCTCCACTGGCCTGGTCAGTCTCGTTGGCACCCAGTGAGGTACTTCTTGACTCTGTGGAAAAACACAAACAGCTCCCCTGGATCTCGTTATTACCGGATCCGGTCCATACCATTTATTATTAATAACATCCTTCCACATAACCATGTCTTTAGTATCCATGGAGTCTCTTGTCATATGCCGATCTGCGGCAGACTGATCGTTGTCATTTAGAATTAAAAAATTAAGGGTAAAGAGCGCAAGAGAAAGTCTTTCCCTGGGGGATGCGGACTCAGCAACTCCCCCTTTTTGTTTTTGAAGCATTTCTTTTATGCTTCTATTAGCTCTTTCCACTATACCTTGTCCTTGAGGATTGTAGGGCAATCCGGTGGTGTGGGCAACCTGCATTTGTGTGCAAAAGGCGCGAAAACCATGGGAAGTATAAGCAGGGCCATTATCCGTCTTGAGTCTAAGGGGCTTTCCCCAAGCTGCCCAAGCTTCTAAGCAGTGTATTCTGATGTGAGACACCTTTTCTCCTGCCAAAGGTGTGGCATGAATGACACCAGAAAAGGTGTCCACAGACACATGTAAATATTTCAACTTACCAAATTCCATCAGATGAGTAACATCCATTTGCCATAGGGCATTTGGTCTCAACCCCCTGGGGTTTACCCCCACATGGGGAGGATGAAGAAAGGTAACACAAGATTTACAGGCTTTAACAATATCTCTTGCCACATGCCTGGACAAATTATATCTTTTCCTAAGGGTATTAGCAGGTACATGATACAATCTATGAAAGTCTTTTGCCAATTCTACAGGATCAGCAGCAACCAGAGCCATAGCCCGAGTTGCCTGGTCCACCAAATCATTACACTTTGCCATTGGGCCAGGTAACATAGAGTGGGCGCGAATATGTCCAATATAAAAAGGATGTTTTCTGTTTAAGAGAAGGGATTGAATCTGTAACAAAACATTAGAAATTGTACTGGCCTGCTTAATTGAAGCAGCAACTTCAAGAGAAGCAACGGCATTTACAACATATAATGAATCAGAAAATAAGTTAAAAGGTTGATCAAATCTTTTAAAAACTTCAAGCACAATTAAACATTCAACAGCCTGTGGGACATTCGGCCGAAAATTAAAGACTACCGGCTGTTTGTGTCCTTGAACAAAAAAGGCACCTTGTCCAGATTTTGATCCATCCGTAAAGATGGTTAGAGCATCAACCAAGGGCTCCTTTGAAGTGACAACAGGAAAATACACTAAATTTTTGTTAACTATGGCAAGCAGAGGATGCTTAGGATAATGGCTATCAATTATATTTGGAAATGAGCAAACAAGAATTGCCCACATATCCACTGTGGCTGCTAAAATTTCAACTTGCTCACGGGTGTATGGAATAATTAATTTATCTGGAATTTTTGCAAAGTGCATCAAACAATACTTTATACCCAAAATTGCCTGCTTAGCCACTAATTCAGGAAAATATTGAACAGTTTTTGCTCCCACAGAATTGCCGTGGAGCCACCATAAGGGGCCATTTTGCCAAAGAACCCCTGTGGGATAATTTTTTGTTTTTAATATACATAAATCGATAGGTAATTTTAAATCAACCCGTGAAAGTTGAGCCCTAGACAAAGCTGCCTCAACCTTTTGTAGGGAATTTAGTGCTAAAGGTGTCAGGGATCTAGAGGAGGTGACTTCAGGGTCGCCCTCCAAAATGGCAAATAAAGGTAACAACTCTGACCGAGGGAGATTAAGAAACCCCCTTATCCAATTAATATCTCCTGCCAATTGCTGAAAATCATTAAGTGTTTTAAGATGACCAGTTCGAATAGAAAGTTTTTGTGGTTTAATCTCAGTAGGAGAAACAAAGGTTCCCAGAAATTGAACAACACTAGTCTGTTGCACCTTCTCAGGGGCAATAATCAGTCCTTTATCAGCTAAGGTCTCCGTTACCTGCCCAAACACGTTATGAAGAGGCTCTACCGAGGGAGCAGCCAACAAGATATCATCCATATAATGGACAATCCGTACTCTTGGAAATTTTTTCCTAACAGGGGTTAATGCAGCCCCTACCAACAATTGACAAATTATTGGGCTATTAGCCATCCCTTGGGGGAGAACTTTCCACTGATAGCGAGCATCCGGGGTTTCATAATTAACAGAGGGCAAAGTAAAGGCAAAGCGCTCCCTATTCTTTTCAAAAAGAGGTATGGAAAAAAAGCAATCCTTAATATCTAAAGCTAAAATAGGCCACTCTCGAGGTAGCGCAGAGAGCCATAGAAGTCCCCTTTGGATGGGTCCCATAATTTGCATCTGGGCATTTACTGCTCTAAGATCATGTAATAATCTCCATTTTCCGGAGTCCTATCTAATCACAAAAATTGGGGTATTCCAAGATGACACTGAAAGCTCAACATGCCCCAGCTGCAGCTGTTCCTGGACAAGAGTTTGAGCCGCTTCCAATTTTTCTCGAGAGAGGGGCCACTGAGGAACCCACACCGCCTATTGTGTTAACCAAGGTATGGGTACCGCACCTTCAGTGGAAACTTTGTTTTCAGAGGCCCCTAAGAAAAACCCAAACCCTTCCTGTCCTGTTTAGGAAGTGGCTCTATCGGCTCCTTGCGTCCTTGGAGACGCCGACCAAGCCCCAAGGCTGGCACAAATCCTTGCTGTTTCATCATATTCTGACTGGCCTCAGTATAATCATTAGTTAAAGTTAGCTTTAGCTGTTGCTGCACATCTCTTCCCCAAAGATTGACAGGGACGTCTACCACAAATGGCTGCATTTTTCCAACTTGGCCTTCGTCTGTTTTCCAAGTCAATTCTTTTGCACTTAACTGTGGGGCATCGGCATAGCCCATGCCTTGTAAGGTCTGGGAGGATTTCTGAGTTGGCCATTGCTTTGGCCACTCCCCTCTTTGGATGATGCTTCGATCTGCCCCTGTATCCACCAGTCCCTCAAATCTTTTCCCTTCCACTTGGAGAGTTAGCATGGGTCTTTGGTCTAAAGTTATGGACAGGCATGTAAGGTCGACTCCAGTGGAGCCTAGCCCTTTATCTCCTCTCTCTATCTCCTTAGCAGGGAAGTTGCCATGAAGAGAAGGCAAAAGCAGGAGCTGTGCAATTCTATCCCCGGGAGAAATGGACACCACTCCATGGGGGACATGGCAGAGGACCTTGATAGTCCCCGTATAGTCAGGGTCAATCACTCCCGGGAAAATTATTAATCCTCTCATTGTGGAGGAGGAGCGTCCTAAAACTATTCCTACAGTGCCTTCATCTAGGGGTCCTGTCATGTCTGTCTCCACAATCTGGACTCCCATCTGCTGTGTTAATACCCGTCTGGAGTTGGCACAGAGGTCCAACCCTGCGGAGTCTGAGGTTGCTCTCTTTGGCTGGGGGGTTGTTGCGGCTGCTGTCCGGGAGCCAGAGTCTGAAATGCCCTGTAAATTTTCGGGCCCTGGGGACGAGGGCCCTCCTTCCCGTTTTTTGGCTCTGGTTCCGAATCAGCATTTGGAGTAATTTGGAGGATAAAATGTCCATTGATGTCTCTAACTGACCCGCACTCGTTGACCCAATGCTTTCCCTTTTTACAATGAGGACACACTCCTGGAGTCCTTGGCGGCCTGGGTACGTTTTGCGCAGGACCACCATTTTTTGGGCACTGTTGTCTAAAATGTCCCAACTGACCACACCGGAAACACCCTTTTCCTTTACTATCTTTTGCGGCCCCGGCAGCCGACAAGACAGCAGCCGCCATCCCCACATTGGTCAGGGGGCCACCTACTTCTCTGCAGGCTTTTAACCAAGCTTCTAGGCTTTGAGTTCTTACTGGGGTAATTGCCCTCTGACATTCCTTGGTGCTTTGTTCAAAAATATTTTGCAGTACAAATGGCATGGCTGTTTCCAGATTTCCTAACACCCGCTCGGCTGTCTCTAGCATACGGGCAACAAAATCAGAAAATGGCTCATTAGGGGCCTGCATGATTTTTGTTAGATTTCCAGCCATCTCTCTTGTTTGGGAGGGCCCACCAGGACTTGTAAAAGATCTCGTTTACCTGGCAGTATACTTCAAAGGGATATCCTGTCTGGTCTACCGTGTAGGGTCCCTGCCCGAGAAGCATGTCCACCGTCCACTCCGGGTACCCATCATGGACATTTTGTCTATATTGGGCTTGAGCTTTATCTTGTACAATTGACCGAAAATCAAGGAACTGCCCGTGATTAAGGCAAGTACGGGCCACTTCAAAGCAATCCATAGGTGTCATAGCATTAATAGTTAGCCTTCGAAGCAAGGCAGTGGTATAATTGGCTGTCACCCCATAAGTCCTGACTGCCTCAACTAAATCTTTTAACTGGGAGTAGGAAACCGGCTCAAGAATTCTCTCATTGGTAATGGGATTCTCAAAGATTGGGAAAGCGGCTGCTAACCACGACCAGGTGTTCCCTTTTATAAAGTGACTCTGCCCCGCCAGGGGTAACGCCCGGGGGGCCGACGGGTGAGGGCCAGCTCCTTTTCCTCTTCCTGGCTGCTGTAGTACTCCTACCCCTAGGGGGCGCCACCCCCCATATCTGTCTGCCTCACACTCCGCCGCAGCCTCTTCTAACTCTTCACTATCAGCTGGATCGAGCTGTTCTCCCTCCTCCTCTAACATTTCTTCCTCTGAGTCACTCACAAGATCACTGCATTCTTGGTCCCGCCCTTCCACATGTAGGGCTGAGAACTGGTTTGCTTTTAAAGAAGGGCATGGGGGTCTCCTTGAGACCCCCTCCTCCCTAAGACCCTTCTCCTTTTGTGAGGGCTGCAGTCCCTCCTGCTTTAATTCTTTAGGATCCTTTTGTCTTTTTTCCCTTTTTCTTTTAGGCCTATTTTCCTCCCCATTACTGGATGCTGACTCTGATAGACTATCCTGATGCTGTGTTAGTACTTTGCATCCTTCCTGGATTAAATCAAACCCTCCCTCCTCGAGGCAAGTGCGCACCATCAAAAAGACAAGCCACAAAGGAAGAAGCAATGCAAGCAACCAATACATATCTAAATCTACAGTGAACAGCATACCGGGGGATACTTACCGACGTCCCCTCTCCGCGTGTTGAGTTCTGGCTCCGGTTCTGCCTCTCGCGCGGGTCCCGGGTTTCGGCACCACTTTGCGGCGCGCGCCTTCTCGACCAGCGAGGAAGAACGAACACCACACCAGGAGTCTTCTCAGATCACGCTTTATTGGAGAGCCTTTTAGTTGATGGGAGAGCTTGAGCGCGAGAGATAGTGCACCCGAAACATGGACACTTATATAGGGAATAGGAACACGGGTCTTTCTATCATTGGTCGTCTGCCTTTCACCGTCACCAGGTGCCATGGGATTGGCTGGGGACTCTACGTGGCTCGCGCATGCGCAAAGCCCAGGACCCACCGTCCCGCCAAGCACCGCCTGAAAGGGAGTGGTTACCTCAAAGCTGCAAGGGAGTGGACGCCATCTTGTAATGGCGTTTACCCTGGCTCCCTACAAGAAATGATATTGCCAGAAGTACAAGACTCAGTTAGAAATCAAACTTCGGGTAGATAGGTATCAAGAATGAGAAGAGCAGGAAACTAAATGGATGGGAAACATATTACAGAAATATAGCAGAGAACATGCCGAACATCCAGAGAGATAGGCTCATTCAGAAAAGAGAAACCTTTAGAATACCAAACATAGAATTCTAGAACTGAACAAGCAACCACTACATAATAATCCATTAGAGAGGATCATTAAAGATCAAGGAAAGGATTCTTAAAGCTGCTACAGAGAAAAGACTGATTATTTATAAAGGATATACAGTGAGATAAATTACAGATTTTTTAGCTGATTTGGCAAAAAGAGAGCCTGGCATGATATATGACAAACATTAAAGGTAAACATCTACCAATCGTTAATACGGGGCCAAGCCAAACTCCTTTACATTTAAAGGAAATATAAAAATATTTCATTACAAAGCAACTTAAAGCAATGTATCTCTACCAAATCAGCAGGATAGAAGTTCATCAAATATATCCTACATAGAGAAGATCAAGTAGAACATCAACTGATTATGTAAAATGCTACCTATCAGAGAGAGTAGATGAAGCACAGCTCCTAACAGCAAATGTATAACATAGCAGGACTTATCAGGCAATTCTCTGTCTTAACTCTCTACATCAGTGGACTCAAATTTCCAAATAGAAGACATAGATTAAATAGTGGTATCAAAAAACACGTCGTATCCATCTAGCATCTACAAGAGACATATTTTATTGACAAAAACAAACACATACTGAAACTGAAAGGCTGGAAGGAAAATTTTCAAGCAAATGGACACCATAAACAGGCTGCAGTAGAATTACTAACATAAGATAAAGTAGAATTAAATTAAAATTAGTACAAAGAGACATTACATATTGATAAAGACAACACTCAATTAGGAGGATACAATATGTCTAAACATCATCAACCAAATACTACTTAACCTAAAAACACATCTCAACACATCATTGTCATCCATGAATGACCAACCATCCAGGAAAAACTCAACCAAGAAACTACAGACTTAAATTACTACATTGACCACCTAGCCCTAACAGACATCTACTGAATATACGACCATCATCAGAATATACATTCTTCACAGCAGCTCATGGAAGATTATCCAAAACAGAACATATCCTATGTCACTCAGAAATTCTGTCCAAATTGAAAGAAAAATTAATTGAATTCCCATATCTTGTCAGACTGTAACAGAATAAACTTAGAATTAAACAGCTAAAGCAAAAAAAATTGTAAAACCCATGAAGACTGAATAACACGTTGTTGAATGACCAGTGGGACACTGAAGGGATTAGAAAAGAACTGAAAGTTTCTGGAATTTAACAAAAATGAACACATAAAATACTAGTATCTCTGGGACACAGGAAATGCAGTAGTAAGAGGAAAATTTATTGCTCTGAGTGCCTACTTCAAGCAATTGGGGAAATCTCAAATAAATATGTTAATTATGTACCTCAAACTCCTTGAAAACAGGAGCAAGCCCTAACCCAAAGCAGTAGACAGAAACAAATGTAAAAAAAATCAGAAATAAATAAATAAAGACAAAATAAAACTTAGAAAGAATAAAAAAACCAGAGTTGGTTTTTTCAATAAATTAACAGACTTGACACAACCATACCAAGTCTGACTAAGAAGAGAACTTATATAGATAAGTAAATAAAAAGCCAGCAGATTGGGAGAAGATCTTTACTTGCTCTGCAACACACTATGTCCTCATATCTCAATATATTTAGAGCCCCAAAAGTTAACTCCCCCGCAAATAAAAACATATCCTCAAGAAATAACAACTCTCTTAAGAAGTGGGCTAAAAATTTAAAGAGAGACTTCTCTGAAGAAGAAATATGCATGGCCAATAGACGCATGAATAAATATGCAACATTTCTGGCCATAAAAGAAGTGTGAATCAAATCAACATTGAGCTGCCACCTCACCCCAGTTAGAGGGACCATTATGAAGAAAACTAAAAATAACAGATGCTGGGCTGGTCGGGATGTGACCAAAAAGGAACATTACTACAGTATTGGTGAAAATGTAAACTTGTTCAAATACTCTGTAAAGAAGTATGGAGGTTCCTCAATAGACCTCCCTTATGAGCCAGCAATGAGGGATCAAGAAAATGTCATATACGTTCACAACAAAACTCTATGCTTCCATCAGAATGAATGGCATTGCCCCATTTGTAAGGAAATGGAATCACTTCGAAAATATAATAAGTCAAACAAGCAAGATCCAAAGAATCATAGGCCACTGATTTTCACTCCTTTGGAAACAATAGAATATGTCTACAATATTCACAATTGCTCAAAAGCAATATGCATATCACCATATAAAATGATGCTTATCGAAATGAGCTCCAAGAAATGTATACAAGATGATTGTATAGTGAGCTGTTTTGGGTTATTTATATTTAGTTTTTACCCTTTGGTTTATTCCTTGTACTCACTGTTTTTTTTATTTCTGTACGCTTTGTCTTATACATGTTTATCTGATTTGGAGAAAGGGGAGAAAAATCACAGAAATGGTGGCACAAAGATTAACCAAAGCAAAAGTGATATACACTAGACACCATGTTAGAAATTAACTTTACAACTTTGGTGGAGTGGGATGTCAGGGTTGGGGGAAGCAGGAAAAAATGGGGAAGTGTTAACACTTAAAAAAAATGTACTCATTACTTATGTAACTCTAATGAACCCTCTTTATATCACTTTCATAATAAAAAAATAAGAGGACTCACTCAAATAGAGAAAATTAGAGACAAAAATGAGACAACACAACAGATATAAGCAAAATTGAGACTGTTATAAGAGAGTACTTTGAAAACCTTATGCCAATAATCTGGAGAATCCTGGACAAATTGATGCTTTCCTATACTGAATCTGAAGCAAGAAGTAACACATAAGAAGTAATGAATATTAAATGTCAATAAACCACTTCCCATTCCAGAAAAAGCTAGGATTCAATGAATTTACCATGAAATTAAGGCCTGCGGAGAACATACAATATGCAGGTCTAACTCTTCAATGGAATGGAAAAGGAAAGGGAATTATCAAACACATTCTATGAAGATAGAATTACACACTTCCCAAAATCACATAGGGACTCACCAAAGAAAGAGAATTCTTTGATAAGCATTAAAACAGATCTTCTTAATAAAAATAAGAGAAAAGAGAAAGGAATGCAGACTCTGAGCAATATAGATTTCATGGATTCATTCATGGTAGCTAGAAGGTGCCCACAAATCTACAAGTAAACAAGACAGATTCTACCTCATCCCAATTAGAATGGCCATTATCAAGAAAACTAGCAATAGAAAGTACTGGCATGGATGTAACCAATTGGGAACTGTATTACACTGTTGGTGGGAAACTAAACTTGTTCAACCACTGTGGAATGCAGTACGGAGTTTCCTGAAAAGACTAAACATACATCTCCCTTTAGACCCAGTAATTACCCTCATTGGCAGGAATCCAATAAATAACTAACAAGCTCACATGAAAACTACCAGCATAACCATGTTCTGGGCCCAGGCCCAGAGTTCAAGGACTGGAAAAAAAAAACTTACCACTGTTGTTATTTGTTTCTGCAAATATGAACTTTTGACATAGGATACCAAATCATTCTATTTGCAGTAGCTAGAATAGGACTTAAATGTAGTGGTTGATAAAATGGCTTCTTTGTTGAATGTTAGGAAAAGATGTAGGCCGTCCAAGAAAAGGGAGATTTTTGTTGTTGGTCGAGGGGCTTGAAGTATGGACTTGGACACTGTCCCTGAGCTCTTCAAGTCAAGGTGAGTGCTCCACCTTTTGAGCCACAGTGCCACCTCTTGTTTTCTGGTGGTTAAATGGAGATAAGTCTCAGGAACTTTCCTGCCTAACTTGGCTTTGAACCGCCATCCTCCGATCAAAGCTTCCTGAGTAGGTAAGATTACAGCTGTGAGCCACTGGCACCAGGCTAAAAATGGGGGATTTTTAGAAAAGAAAATCGACCTCATCACCTGTGTCTAAACCTAGATATCACTATTAGAACACTTCACCCTCTACACATTTCATCAGACATTTTAAAATTTTCTCTTTTCCTTCATGTGGGAATACTGCAGTCAGTATTAACTCAGCTGTGGGACTGGATCAATTGTATGGTAATTGCTAGCACCTACATCAAGAACTGTTAGATCAAAACTAATGAAGCCCTCATTTGGAATAATTATTTACTCTTTTTATTACAAATCTGTGCTTGATTACTTCCTAATGTGATCTTGGACCTCCTAACAGAGTGATGGCATTTTCTTTCTTTTCAGCCTTCTTCCACATGTTGTCAAATATTTAAGAATTCAAATATTTCCATTGATAATTCATTAAGCTGACCTCTAAGTAAATGTGCATTTCTGGAATTTGGTCTGCTGTCTTGTTCTTATATGTGCAGGCTTACTATGATTTATTTGTTCTGCAAGGAATTTTATTTTCCAATCTTTGTGTGACCAATTTTAGTCTCTCTGATCAGTTTTCCTGACCCTCTTTCTGGGGTCTCATTTCAGTCTGCCTCATAAAAAATATATTAGTTATCATCTAAATAACTCTCAGCTTCGCTTTTTTTGCCTGACTTTAAGTAGGTTGTGATAGCAGACCTGATTGGCTGTACTAACTGGAATTTTTTTGTTTGTTTGTTTGTTTGATTTGTGTGTGTGTGTGTGTGTGTGTGTGTGTGTGTGTGTGTGTGTGTGTGTGTGTGTGTGTATGTTTGTGTATGTTTAGTTTTAGAGGTCTAGGATTACTATTCAAGGTAGTAGCTTCTCTGGGCCCCAGTGCTTCCCTGGCCTAGAGTCAACTGGTTTTTCCCTGAAAGATACAAAGAACTGGTGAATAAATTCCTGTTAAATTGTCTCAAAATGAGGCAATTTGGCATCCTTACAAAGCCATGAATAACTCTGTAGTAATCCACTTACAGAAATGGTCTATCAAGATGGCTTTTCAAGGTTGACTGTGAAAAATGTTCATTTTCAAGTAACCACCATAAAGCAGATCACATCCCTGGGAGCAGACTTTTGGAAGGGAGGTTCCGCATCCTTCCTTCTTCTATGATAGATCAAACCATAATATTCTGCAGTTGTGGCCATCCTGGAGCACATTTTCCCAAGAATATTCTGTAGTGTAAAAGAGGACCAGCTATCAAAATAAAGGTGAAAATACTTTTCTATTTCAGACTGATCTATCTTGCTTATATCTGTTGTTATTTCCATTACTTCTAACTCATGGATAAATTATATTAGTATTAGACAACTGGCAAAGGATTAATGACAAAGAATTACTTTCATATATCCAATATAATACACTTAACCCAGTTAAGGAAAATTAAATCTAACTGTAGAAACAATATCAGGAATATAAAAGAAGCCTCAATATGCATAATCTGGCCCACATGCACCATCATCTAATCAGAAATTCAGTCTCTCTATAATTATTTATTTGGTACAAAATCATAAAAATTTAATTAATAAATATGACTTTTAAGTATCATCTGAAGTACTCCTCATGCATGTAATTGTATATACTTGTATAAATGTCACCTAGACAGGAATTTAACATTCATGTAGAAATCAAATTTCCACAACTTAAACAAGATGAGAGGGGTCATTCCCTTGTTTATTGTGTGGTGTGAATTTTACCACAGTTCTGAATCCTTCCACCGAAAACCGAGTCATGTGCAATAATTTATTATTTGATGTTAAGATGAGTGTTAAGTGTAGAATACACTTTGAATTATTACATTAATTCACAGAAATAAAATAATAATGATAAATTATTTGTATAAATTCTAATGTTTCTCAGTTTTACAATTCATGAAATATATCATTAAAATTAGTTTAACTTTCTTCTTTTCTATAGCTGCTAAAATTAAAATTATATATTAAACATTCAATATTAAGAAATCAAAAATAAATACCATTATAAAAATGATATATTATTTAACTGTGATTTGAATTATAGTGCTAACAAATTGTGATGTAAACAACATTTAATAGAATTATGGGTAATACTTTTTAAACTTACCAGCTTGTTATTTGTTACCTAATTGTGTCATTTGTTATTCTTGGTCCAAGTCATCCCTTCAACTTGCTTAATTTTCTATTTTATCTATATTGGTTTGCTGATTGTGCATTTTGTTTTCCCTTTTTAATTACTGACATGAGGCTGAAAATCTGTGTGCAAGTTTATTCCTTCCTATGTAAAAGTAAAATTTCTGGTCTCCACAGCTGTTTTACTGCACTGTACTACAGTATTTCCCCCTTTCCTATCTCCTTTATTGCTGCTCTCATATATTTTATTTTTTATTTAAATTCTATTGTTAAGGTAAAGTACAGAGGGGTTATACTTACACAAGTAAGGCAAGGAATTCATTTCTTTTCTAACTTGTTACCCCTTCTCCAATTTTTTACCTTCTTCCCTTCCAACGCCCCCCCCAAGATTATTTCCAACATATTGTCTTGTGAGTATGACAGTTGCATAGGTTACTCATTTGACCTTTGTCTCACCATTTTGTTTTTTCTCTTTCCATTCCCAAGTTCAAATCAACATATTTACAATACCCAGGGCATCAGATTAAAATACAGTGACTTCAGGCGATAAACCATAGGTGGGGAAAACACAAAAGGATAAAAACAAATCACGTAGTACATTAAGAACAACAAAAAGTTGTTCTTATAGAGTCATATGTACATAGCTATTGAGCTATTCTGCTCAACTATTAATATTATCCTTGATGTACACAATACTGTTCCCATATTACCCAGTAATCCCACTTCTGGGCATTTACCCTAGTGACCACAAACAAGGCCACTCTAAAGCTACCAGCCCAATTATGTTTATCACAGTAGTATTTACCCTAGTTAAGATATGGAATCAACCCAGATGCCCCTCAGTAGATGAATGGACCAAAAAAGTGAAACACACACACACACACACACACACACACACACACACACACACACACACACACACACACACACACACACACACACCAGAGAGATATACGTACATGTAATACTATGCTTTCATGAGAAAGAAAGGTACCATCTCATTTTTAAGGAAATGGAAGAACTTGGAAAAAATCATATTAAGTGAAGTAAACTAAACAAAGAAACATAGGTCCCGTGGTTTCCTTTATTTGCAATAATTAGTTTACACCAAGGATAATATCATGTATTTTAATTTGACATTTTGTTCTATATTGAGCATGCAACATTATGTTCATCTTATCCATTACTGAGGGAAGCACAACAAAAAGAGCAACCCCTACTCATAAGAACAACTCCTACTTACTTAGCTTCATTCATTTCTTTTTTTAGTTGTGAAAATACTGTACAGAGGGATTACAATTACACAGGCAAGATAATGAGTACATTTCTTAACAAGATTGTAGCCTCCTCCTTTGTTTCCCCTTCCCACCCCTTCCCATCTTCCCTCCGCCCCCCACCCAATCCTACCCGCTTCCCCCCACCACAAAAATTGTAAAGTTCGTTTTCGACATAACGACTTGTACATTTCATTGTTGCAATGGGTCCACCTGTATCCCTATTTAAACGATTTGTTTTTCCCCTACCCCTCCACAAATTATACCGACATCAAATACAGTGAAAGCAGGGGTTATACTGTGGGGAAGGAACATACAAACAACAATGAAATAGTCTTATAAATGTGTTAGAAACAATCGCATGAAAGAAAAAAAAAGAATACATATCTTAGGGTTCATTTCCCTAACATCACCTTATCTGACCTTTTCTGCTTGACTCAGACATATACTAGATATTGCAAATCAGGGAAACCATGTAAGGCCAGTGTTGTCTCCTGTATCCTCATGTTGTACATTACAACTCTATACTGATTCATTCTGTATATCTACTATCTTCAACATTGTGACCTAAATGTCCCAACAATTCCACGTTGCTTTACTTGTTAAAAATTTCTGTCTTAATTTTTGATGTTGGTTTGTGTGTGTTTGTGTGTGTGTGTGTGTTTACAAAGATCAGCAGACTACATTTTTCTTCATTTCGAATACATCTTTCAGCCGGGCGCTGGTGGCTCACTCCTGTAATCCTAGCTACTCAGGAGGCTATGATCTGAGGATCGCGGTTCAAAGCCAGCCCGGGCAGGAGAGACCGTGAGACTCCTATCTCCAATAAACCACCAGAAAACCGGAAGTGGCGCTGTAGCTCAAGTGGTAGAGCGCTCGCCTTGAGCTGAAGAGCTGGGACAGCGCCCAGGCCCAGAGTTCAAGCCCCACGACAGACAAAAAAAAAAAAAAAAAAGAATACATCTTTCAGGTCATTGTAAGTTGTCGCTAATGGGAGAAGTCGCTTGCTATTTTAAGGATGAAACAGAAAAAGATATTTGTGCATGTACCACAGTTGCTTTATTAGTCTGTAGTTGAACACTGAACTTCGATTTATATCTTGGCTGTTGTTGTGAATGATGATTACAATGAACTGCACATATATTTAAGTTACAAATAGAGAAATAATCACTTGATTGTTGGGGCAGATTATATTTCAACTTTGGAGTTCTTTAGAAAGCTGCATATTACTTTCTACAAGGAGAATACTAACCTGCATTTTGTTGAAGAGTGTAGAAAATTTCCTTTTCTCCACACTCTCAGCATTATTACCTTTGTTAAAAGGTAATAAAGGGCAGGTTTTTATTCTTTTCAGTACTCCAGACTGGCCTTAGACTTAAATCCAACCTCCTAAATGCTTGGAGTTAAAAGCCTTTACCACCACACCTGATTCCTTTGATTTTTTTGATAAAAGTTACTGTTAGGTTTTTAAAATGAGGTAGCTGAGTAAGAACAGCACCACGCACGCAGTATTCAGGTACTGGGTAGGTTTATTCAGTAGACCTGCTGGGACCAGGCAAGGTTGGCACTCCACGTGGCTGGGAAAGGCCTGGGAAAGAGAGGGAGCTGGGAAAGAGAGAGGAAAGAGCTAGAAAAGAGTTAGAAAAAAGCAGAGAGAGCTAGAAAAGAACAGAGAGAGAGCAGAGAGAGAGAATAGTGAGAGAGCAGAGAGAGCTAGAAAAGAACAGAGAGAGAGAGGACAGAGAAGAGAGCTGAGAAAGAGCTAGAAAAGCAGAGAGAGCTTCTGGGCCTGGGCTAGGCCTTATCTAGGGTATGGGCAGAGAAAGTTGTGGGCACATCAAATTCAGATGTGACCTCTTCCAGGTGTCCCAGTTGCCAAACGCAGATACAAGGTGGAGAGTTTGCTGTGAGGAGGGTGGAGTCTGCTCGCCATCCAGGAACGGACCTTACAGTTACAATAATTATGAAGTAGTATCATAGTAATTTTGAATTACATTTCTGTAATGACTTCTGCTCAAAAAGAATTAAACCAGCATAGAAGTGGTATTAAATAACTTTGTAAACCCACTGTAAATTTTCAGGGCTTTAAGGAGAACATGTCTATTCAGAACTTTTGTACACTTTTAATCAAGTTTCTTGTTAATATCATCTTTAATCTTTCAATACAAAATCAATAATTAATTCAAGATATTAGAAAGCAACAATATTAAGCAACTCCTAACATTTTCAATTTTAAATAACATGATATTGCTTAATCATTTTCTGTTTATGCTTGAGACTATATAACTCACTTTAGTCAGACCTTTTATAAGGCTGTATGCATTTTATTTATTTCACAATGATTGTTTTTTCCAAAGACTGCGTGTCTAATTTCCTTGTTTTCTTTCAGTCTCAAGTAGTTCAGATTTCAAATGAAGAATAAATGGACAGAAGCAAACAAAAAATAATATACTTCCCCTCATCTGATGATGCCTTTACAAGAATGAGGAAAGTGTTCATCCAAGAACCGATGATAGGACATCGAAAAGAGAATCCATTCTTTTAGCTCTTTCTTAACTTTTCAATGTACCTTAAATAATGTAAAACACAAAATAATGTTCAGATACTTTGAAGTTTTATCAGTTTTGCACATTTTCATATGAACTTCACCCAGTCTACAACATTCCTTCATTATTTTGTCCCTGATATTTTTACACTATCAAGACATAAGATAACCAGTTTGATTTACAGCATGAGAAATAATCCACCTGGCTTCCTTGGAAGAAGAGTATGGTCAATAGATAACATTACTTCTGTTTGCTCACTATATGCAATGGTTTCTGTAATACTTATCACATTCTTTTTAGTATTTAAAAAAAAAACTGCTGGCTAAACTCAGAACTCATTCATGGAAGTTTATGTTAAGTATTTCACAAGTTTTATTTTCCTTAATTCTTAAGATAACATTTTTTATAATGCTAATGTTATCACCATTTTAGTGTTGGGAAAAATTGTAATTAAAGGCAGTAAGTGCATGGCCCAAACACGCACTGTGAGGAAGAAAATGAGTCAAAGTTTCCAAAAGTCTTTCAGCAATAAACAAAAGGTAGGTAAAATCTCTCCATTCTCTTACACTCTCAATTCAATATTCATATTGTCCAAGAAATAATACCATAGCAATTATTGCCCATGGTGATTGTTTTCTGTTACATTTTGTCTTCAACACAGACTATGTAGGTGACATTGGGTTATCATGCACAGAGCTGAGCTTATAAGAAAGACAAATATATTCTGTCCCATTTTTCCAGGTTCCAATTTATAAAGTACTAAACTTTTAAATATCATCACTTACTTTCTTAAGAATCCAAAAAAACGAAAAAAAAATTCACAAATAATCACTCCAAAATGCTTTAAAAGTAGGAGATGATAAAACAGGCCCCTGTGAAGTAAACTTTCTTCTACTTTTAAAATTACTCTGAAAGCCTTGTGCTGGTTGATCACACCTGTAATCCTAACTACTCGGCATATTTACTCAGGAGCCAGAGAACTGTGGATAGCAGTGGAAGCCAATCAGGGCAAAATAAATTCATGAGATTATTTTTTCAAAAATTTCAATGAGTTAGCAACGGGCCAGGAATGGAGATGTAGCTCATATAGTAGCTCACCAATCTAGAGAGGAAAGGCCTAGCAAGACTTTGAAGCCCTTTTTTCAAACTGTGAGCACACCAACATACATGGAAGTGCATGAGAACATGTGCACGTGCACACACACACATTCATTCAAAATACCTTGATATCAGTTTTTTGCATTAATTTCTTTGTTAGCCATATTGTATGAGTAAAATAAAGGAAATAAACTCTCCCATCTCAGAACATTTTCATACTTTTTTATTTTAAAAATACTGTACAGAGAGGTCACATTTACATGAGCATGTAATGAGTACATTTCTTAAAAAGGATTGTTACCTCCTCCTTTATTTTCCCTCTACCATCCCTTCCCTCCAACCTCTACAAGTAAACTCCCCTCCCCTCTTCCCCTGCCTAAATTGTAAAGTTCATTTTCCACCATAGTTTCTTGTGCATCTCATTGTTACAATGGGTCAATCTGAATCCCTACTTAAGCATTATTTTTTCCTTCCTCTTCACAAATTAGAGGAGCGTATATACAAGAGGTGGGCACACCAAATTCAAATACAGTGAAAACAGGGGTTATAGCATGAGGGAGGAACATATAAAGAAACAAAAAAACACAGAGACTGTTATAAGTACGTTCGAAACAATAGTAAGAAAAAAAAAAAACTTGTGTTCCTATTTGGGCGTTCATTTCCCTTAACATCATCTTATCTGGTCATATGTGCATAGATTTTGACCTTTTCTGCTTATTCCAAACATATATTAGTTATTAAAATTAGGGAAACCCTGGGACCTATGTTTCTTTGGACCTGGCTTACTTCACTTAATTTTTTTCCAAGTCTTTCCATTTTCTAACAAATTGGGCGATGCCATTCTTTCTTATGGAGGCATAGAATTTCATTGGTACAAATAGCACATTTTCTTGATCTATTTATCTGATGAGGGGCATCGGGGTTGGTTCTATATCTTAGCTATCTTAAACAATGCTGCAATAAATATAATTGTGCTGATAGTTTTAGTACCGTCTTGTTTGTGATATTTTGGGTAAATGCCCAAAAGTGGGATTCCTATGTCATAGGGGAGTTCTATGTGGAGTCTTTTGAGGAACCTCCATACTACTTTCCAAAGTGGTTGAACAACTTTACACTCCCACCAAGAGTGCAGTACAGTTCCCTTGTGGCCACATCCCCTCCAACATCTGTTGTTGTAAAAGTATGGAATGGTACAGGAATTTGCCTATCATCCTTGTGCATGGGCCATTCAAATCTTCTCTGTATCGTTCTAATGTTAGAGTACGCCATGCTGAATGGAGCATAGAACATGTTTTATATATAAAGTGTAATTGATTTTCTTAAACTAGACAATTCAACAAAAAGTAAGTATAAAAGAATTTTCATGAAATTTAAAGCCATGTACTTCTTACATAAGCACACATTTAAGAATAAAGTCAAGATTGACATGTCAAAAACAAAATAATTACAGATATTTGTTGTTCAAGAGATGTGTAGGAGGAGGAATTCAATTATTCTATACAAGGCTCCTGTCATAATGAACACTGTAGCAAGTGTTAAGTTTTGTTAAAAGTTTTAATGGTTTAAATATATTTAATTTGGGGAATTTGCTTATATATATATATATATAATTTGGATTTATCTCTATATTATGATAAAAAACTGTTTGAATAATTGATTTATAATATATCCTAGTTTCATATACCAAATTACACTCAGAAAATGGGATATAACAATTAACAAATAAGTCCTGGCAGAAAAAAATGGCACCCCTATACTATGTGACACCCAGTTCTGAGATATTTCATTATGCCTCCATTTAATGAATGTGATTGTTTAAATGTTTCATAAGTACTAATTAAAATTGATCAGTGTATTATAATCTAATTGTTTACAATTTTATCCGAGAATCATTTAAGAATTTCCCATTCAATCATGACATCACATTCCATTGGTATTCATATGGATAGGAATGAGTTTCTTAGGATCTTCTGCCATTTGGAGATGGCAGGACCAGGATTCGAACTGTGGGCTCCAGCTCCCTCCACTTCAACCAGAGGATAGGGACTCACTGGTCTTTCAAGAACATCAGCAAGACCAATGATTAGGAAGGCACCAGTGGCTCTCAGAAGTCCTCGTTGATACTTACTATAATGCCCGGAGACTTGGAGCCCCCCCAAAAGACCACCAGGGACCAAAGATCAATGCAAGCGGCAATGAGTCTTTTATTGACGAGCTCGAGCACGGACCCCTCTGTGCACTGATGTCCGATTGCAGAGAGAGACCCCAAGCACAGGGTTACAACACTTTTTATATGTTCTTTGGTAGGGGTAAGGCCTCAGTATGTATTGGCAATGAATTAATATACCACGTGGGAAATTTAAATCATAATTCTAGCAGATGATTGGTGCAATACAAAGTGGGAAAAGGGCTGGGGCTAATAACTGGTCAGGCTAACAAGATATTGTGCTCTAAACTAATTAGACTGTACTTCTAGGGTAACTTAGGAGAAGTGGTTGCCAGATGTCCACTATCTCTGACCCCGACCCAGGGGAAGTGGTTTTGCCAAGCAGCCACTATCTCTGATCCTAGGCACAGGGGAAAGTGATCTGGAATGTGTACTTTGTCAGGTACTCCCTGCCAGAGGGTCGTTAATTTCAGCTCCAGATCCAGGAGTGTCTGGGGCTCAAGGGAGGGTAGAATAGCAGCTGCATTCCTCAAGAAGATCTAATACAAAATGCAAATACAGGTCTATCTGATTATATATATCACACTTCTCATTACAAGGTTGAGATAGGAGGATCATGGTCAAAGTCATCCTAGGCAGAAAAGTCCTTGAGAACCCTGTCCAACTTCAGGGCCAACAAAGCAAGAAGTATAGCCATATGACTCCAGTGTTAGAGGGCTAGCCATCAATAAAGCAGCTCACAGACTGTGCCCAGATCCTGAATTCAAGGTCCAGGAGTGTTAACAAACAACTATGCACAACAATCTTTGCAGCCATCTGCCTAAAGCAGGTCATCCTCAGCAGTCTTTATTTACATTTTATTATGAGACCAATGCAGGAACAGTCACAAACCACGCAGGGGAAGAGAAGATCAGGTTTCTTAGAAGTAACCAATATTCAGAAAATTAAAATTGAGGACATAAAATGGTAGCATACTTATGTAAAAACTACCATTAAGAAAAAGATGAGGGGGCTGGGAATGTGATTTAGTGAGAGAGTGTTGTCTAGGATACAAGAAGCCCTGGGTTTGACTCCTCAGTAGCACATTCAAGAAAAAGCCAGAATTGGTCTTGGATGTCAGGAGGAAAGAAGGGAACACTCCCCAGTCATGAGGCCTTCTGCAGTGTGCCAGGACACCAACATGTTCTTCACACAACCACAGAGCAGGAAGACTGTCTCCCACTTCTCAGTCAGCCAAGGGCCCCAGAGCAAAAAAAAAAAAACTAGCAACTTACAGATGGCTACCAGTTTTACATTTGTTTTCTTTGCAAGGTGACCATCCTGCTTCTGATTGACACGGTTGAAGAATGTTGGTAACTTGGTATTGCTGAAGGCTGGCGGGCTACCAGGGAAGCCATAGGCCAACATGGCAATATAGGCCCTGAGTTTGAAGCCGGGTCCTGACCCCTACCAATGGATGGAGATCCTATGAGTCTCCTTCTTATTCACTGGAATACCGATGGAATATTATGAATGGCAAGGTTGAATTAGTTGTTTCTGAATACTACTATATAAATAGAGTGATTTTAGTAGGCCAATGGATTTTAATGAATATTTTTGACACATTCAAAGAATACTATTAATTACATGGACACAATAATTCCAGGGCAGTGGTTGATTTAATTAATAATTAAGGATGAAAACAATAATATTGATTACATGGAGGTATACGAAATACCCAAGAATTGATAGGAATGTAGCCTATGTAACCGAATAATGTATAGACATCTCTGGCACTCTATAAAAATCAATATTTATTTGTGTACTACCATCTGCATGTCTATCTGTTCTAATTTTGTCAACTCTGGAGCTGGATCTCAAGTTTTGGAAATGCTTGTGAGCTCAATATGCCTCAGGCTGGCATGCTGACACTCATCCATTCATGAATTGGACCTTGTAGGCTGTGACTTTAGATGCCAGCACATACAAAAATTGAATTGTGGAGTAAGAAGCCAATGGTGACACATGTTTTCCTTTTCTGTGAAAGACCTGGTATCAGGTGTGAAGTTTCATACATAGGCAAATCTATATCCTATGTAATAAATGTAATAAATATTTCATGTGTAATAACAGTCAATAAAATATATGGTAAGTAAATGAATAAAACCAAAATAAAATGAATAAGTACACTAAGCACAATATGGGGTCAGCATACGGGGTTCTATTTCAGGGCCTGGAAAGTGCCTGGCAGCTGAATTGCCTAGAAGCTGCTGTGCTGACAGTCATCCATTCATGAATTGAGCCTTCTAGGCCCTGAGTTAGATCCCACCACTGCCAAAAAATGTAATCTTTGAGTAAGAAGCCGAGCGTGACACATGTTTTCTTTTTCTTTGAAAGTGCTTGGTGACAGGTAGGATGTATAATTCAGATGAAAATCTATATGTAATATATGCAAATCTATATGTAATAGGATGTCATAAATCTAAAAAATGTCATAGATGGAAGAATTGTCACTACAATAAATGAAAAGGAGATTGAATTAGTAGTGAATCATTCTAGGATAAAATTAGACACTAAAATTATAGGATGTGGATTAAGTTTAATATTTTATTATTACCAGAATAAAAATTGCATGGAAACATAAATACCTAATAATTGGTAGTAACACATGATGCATAATTCAACGATGTATATATATCTGTCTCATTCTATTAAATATGAAATTATGTGTATGGATATATGTACATATGTGATAAACAATAAAAGGATATTGAGTAATTTAGTTAATGCTTTATTAATTGTTAACTGGGACACATCATTAATAATTTAATAAGTAATAATTGGTAGTAATATCTATAAATTAATAATATGCAGACATCTTTCTGTGTATATAATGCTTATATACATCAATCTCTATTTATACCTGTTCACTCCTGGGGCTCGGTTGTTGAGTGCTCACCTAGTGAGCATGAAGCCCTGGGCTCGATTCCTCAGTGCCACATAAACAGAAAACCCAGAAGTTCTGCTGTCTTTCAATCAATTGAGTTCTACCCTTGAGCATAAATGCTTAGGGACAGTGTCAAAACCTTTATTCAAGCCCCAGGACTGCCTCCAAAAAGAGGTACAGTGTTCTAACGGCAACTATAGAAGGACAGAACTTCAAATACCACATGAAAGAGCAAGCTAGGAGTCGTGCTGACAGCTGCAACATAGCCTGACTTAGTCAGATATAAACTGCTGCAACCCAGCTCCATGGGTTACCCCCATCATCCTGGCTTACCCTGGCTTACCCCCGATATCCTGGCCTCTCTGGGGCTTTAAAACTTGACAGGAAGTCTGCTAGACTCTTTGAAATATGGCTCTAAGTGGTAGAGTTCTAGCCTTTTGCAAATGTTATTAGAACAATAATATCCCCAAGCTTTAAGCTCAAGCTCCATGACTAACCCCCCCCCTCCAAAAAAAAATCCCACTAAACTGTTAGGTGTGAACTTGTGTGGTTTGTGAAATGTTCCTCAAAGAATGGTGATATTGATTAGAGTGCCTTAAGTCTAATGACAGCTTGTGGAACAGAGCTATGTGTGAGTCATCCATAGGGTAGTCTGTGTTGAGTACTGCACATGGTGCTATGTGCTGAGTCCTTCACAGGTTGCAGTGTGCTGAATCGTGCATTGGGTGCTGGGTGCTGAGTCTTTCATAGGATGCTGTGTTCTTAATCATACAAAGAGTGCCATGTGCTGTGTTCTTCACCAGGTGCATTCTTTCATTGAGTCCTTGTAAGATCTCCCCACTGAGATGATTATGCAGACAAGAATATTGAGGCTCATATATGTATCCATGGCAGGGACAAAATTATGTATTACTGTAGACTAGTGAGTTGTCTACTTCAGACTATTGTTTTGTTTTGTATTTTCTCAGTCATAAACCTTGAAATAGGGGTCTAAGCTCTGACCCTTACCTCTTGGGCTCATGGTTAGCACTCCACCGCTTGGACCCATGGGCCCCTTGCAGCAGATGCCACAGCCTAGGGGTCTATAGCTGAGGTCTCTCATCCTGCCTTCCCAGGAAGCTGAGATCTGAGGATCTGGGTTCCAAATTATCCCAGACACAAAAGGTCCCATGAGCGTATTATCTCCAGTTCACCACTAAGAAACCTGAAGTGGAAGCTAGGTGCTTGTCACTCATGCCTTTCATCCTAGCTACTCAGGAGGATGAGATCTGAGGATCATAGATCAAAGCCAGCCTGGGCAGGAAAGTCCCTGAGACACTTAGCTCCAATGGGCCACCAGAAAAGCTGAAATGGTGTTTGGCTCAAGTGGTAGAGCACAAGACTTAAGCTGAAGAGCTCAAGGACAGCATCCAGGCCAAGACATCAACTCCTACAATAATAAAATAAAGAGAAACAAACTAACATACCTGAAGTAGAGGGCTTGGAATATGCCTTAGGGGTAGAGTGCTTTGCAAATATGAAACCCTGGGTTTGAATTCTCAGGACCACAACAGTAAAAAAAATACTGAAGTAGCTCTGTGGTTCAAGTGGTAGAAAGCTATGATTGTACAAGAGAAACTAGGTACAGTGCTCAGGTCCTGAGTTCAACCTCCAAGAATGGTGTATGTGCCCGTGCCCCTGTGCACCCACGTGCATACACACACACACACACACACACACACACACACACACACACACACACACAGACTAGAATTGATGCTGTTACACAAAATGGTAAAGCACCGGGCTTCTGCACTGAGCTCATGGTCAGCACCCTGGCACTGTGTTCAACCCTAAAACCTAGCCACCCAGGGCCCAACTAGGAGAGGTCAAATGTTTCAAAACCTGATGGGATTCACCATCCCTAGATGACAGGGACCTTTGTGATATCAGACATGTGCTTGGATTTCCCAAGCTTCCAGAAACCTAGGAGAGGCATCATAGGCCCATCATCACTGGCAATGAAACAATTAAGTTCAGTGCCCTAGTTGTCTGCCAGAAGGACTCTTGAATTATATTGAGCACTGTATCTGAACACCGGAATATAGTCTCACAAAGGCAGGATAAGTGCACAGGACTTGGCCTGCCACAGGAGGTGGCACAAATGAAGGCTTCTTGTCAAACCAGAACACTGGGGAAAGAGATAGTTTGGGGTACAAAGAGACCTTTTTCTCCTGACCTTCAGAGCCCGCCCAAAATCATCCTCACTATCTGACCCAGATGGAGTTGTTTGTTACACAGCTGTGCATGAGTGAGGGCTTTTGCCTGCCTGTCCAGACAATGAGAGAGACTTCTTCCAGCAGGCCTGGGATGCAGAGGAACCTTCAGGCTACACTGGGAACAGAGAGGGGAGCTCTGTATTATTCACTGTCGTGAAAGCAGTCTCTGTTATGAAATCATTTTATTGAATACAAATCCTAGCTTGATGCCATTCATCATAACTACTCTGGAGCTTCACCTCTAGGAATATATCCATACATACCCAAAGACATGGGGGTACAGGCTCTTTTTGAGGGGGCAGGTCCTGGGGTTTAACTATGAGCCTAGGCATTGTCCCTGAACTCCTTTTGCTCAAGGGTAGTGCATTAACTTTGAATCACAGCCCCACTTCTGGGTTTTCCTGTGATCTCTTAGAAATAACAGTGTCATGGATTTTGCTATACTTGCTGTGATCAAACTCAGATTCTCTATACCTCAGCCTCCTGAGAAGCTGGGATTACAGTGAGAAGCGACTGGCACCTTCTTTCTTTTCTTCTTCATTTTTTCATCTGGACAATGTGACTTCTTAACAGGGTCATTCCAAAGTTTTGAATTTATAAATTATCTACCCAATGTTCTTTATAGCTGTTATCTCTGAGAAGGATTTTCTCTCTTCATCTTCTCCTCTCGGTCACAGGTTTGAAGCCAAAAGTAAGAAAAGAGTGTCACTGGATTTGGGAGCAAATGTCCACAGGACACGCACGTTCTGTCACTTAGCATTGAGCTGCAGTAAATTTGCTGTCTCAAGATGAGAGGACCAAAATCTGGAGCGATCCTTATACTGTCTTCATTGCTCCTTTTGTCTATATAATGATCTAATAATAATGAGAGTTGTGTGTCTCCAACCTTATGTATGTAGAACACACTAGACTCGTCTTCATGTATCTCTTTTTCTCTAGTGCCTCTCAAGATTTAGCCTAAGGTTTTGTATGGAGGGGCTCCTTGGTGTCTTCCTGAGGAAAGCCGATTGAATCCTGTTTTCAAGATTGCCATTCAAATTCAGCCTGAGCAGGAATTCTGTGAGACTCTTATCTCCAATAAACCACCAGTAAACCAGTAGTGGTACAGTGTTCCAGAGAGTAGAGCTCCAGCTGTAAGAGAGAAAGCCGAGCAGGATTCACAGGCCTGACCAGGAAGGAAAGCCTGGGAGGCGCTTATGTCCAATTAACGACCAGATGGCTGGAAGTGGAGCTGTGGCAAGGGTAAAGCCTCAGCCTTGGGAAAAACAGCTGAGAAATGCATCGGGCCCTGAATTTAAGCCTTAGTAGGGACACAAAAAATTTTCAGTGCTCTACCTACTTAATCTGTATACTGCCTCCCAGAATGCAAACAGACCTTACGCAATGCTTCTCCTTTTATTTACTAATTTATTTTTCAGATATGCTCCTTATGCATACTGCATCATTCTCTTCATTTCAGACCCATGGCTTTTCTCTTCCAGGGTTCCAGGCTGTGTCCTTATATGATACACTGAAGCTCTCAGCAGATTTTATTTACATTTTATTATGAGGCCAATGCAAGAACAGTAACAAACCAGGCAGGGGAAGAGAAGAACAGGTTTCGTAGAAGTATCCAGTATTCAGAAAATTAAACTTGGGGACATAAAATGGCAACATACTTATGTAAAAAACTACCATTAAGGAAAAGATGAGGGAGCTGGGAATGTGGATTATTGAGAGAGTGCTTGTCTAACATGCAAGATGCCCTGGGTATGATTTCTTGGTAGCACATGCACAGAATAAGTGAGAATTGGGACTGTGGCTCAAGTAGTAGAGTGCTACAGACAGTGCCCAGGCCTTGAGTTCAAAATAAGAACTGGCAAAAATATACCTAGGTGTTGAGTCTGTGTCTGTCCAATGAAAGATGAACGGGGTCTGAGGAAAGGTCAGTGCTGCGCTCGCCCGTTCCTTAGCCTCCCTCAGCTCGGGAGACAATCAGACACAGTGGGGAGCCAAATCAAGCAGGAAGAAAAACTCATTTTTTAACAGAGAGCAGCCATTTTTAAAGCCAAAAAGGGTGGGTGGCATGGCAGGGGAGGAAGAGGAACCAATCACTGTCAAGGTCACACCCTATCAGGCAACTAAGCTTTCACAGGCTGGTTCCACACTGAACTTAAGGCAAATTGGGCTCAGCCCACTCTACTCTCTCAGCACCTCTTTGCTGCCCATGTGCCCTGCAGATTCCCCCTCACTTTTTTCTTGTTTTATCAGGATTACATTTGTAAGAATAGGATTTGCCACACAGGGGTTTTGAGGCAAGTCTGGGGGTCGAGATTCACCAGACAAGGATAGGGAGGGCCCTTGTGCATGATCCAAGAGCCTGTCCCAGTTGCCTCACATCCCCACCTAGCACAGTAATAAACATCAGTCCCACCACAGTTAGAAATGTCCGAAGCAGTTCAATTATTTCCTGGGCATATATAAAAGTCAGTATCAGTATCTCGTAAGGTTGTCCTCTTTAGAACGTGGGAGCAACCTGGGTATTGGGAGTTCCACACATGTGGCATGGTACATCCTCGTGGGCCCCCACACTTAGGCCGTTCTACTATAGTCCAGAAAAACAAGGAAAATTTAAAACAAACTGCAGACATAGCAAAGCAATCCTGGGCACCTGGTGTCTTTTAAGTAAGCAAGTTCCTTGTACATGCTTTTAAGCTAGGACAGGGGTCAAAATGACCTTTGAGCTTTACTGTCAATGGCTCCCAACATCATCTCCCCCATCTTTGTTTAAAGAAGCAAACCCACCTGTCTTACATTGGGTGGATTGCCTTGTCTGCCTTACTCGTCATCGGGAATTTCTTCAGAGTGAAGCTGAAGGCCCTGTATTTAGGTTGGTTAGACTGACACTCCCTCTTACCTGTCTCTGGCTGCGATTCCTCTAAAGGGAAAATTCATTCACTTGGAGCTTGATCTTATGTAACAGGCTGGCTAAGCTCAAACGAGTTTTGCAGTATAGGTATAATGCAAGGAAGGCATAGAAAAACCATTAGCAAAAGCATTACCAGGCCAGGAAATGTCATTACCAGTCCATTAACATTAGTGAAGGATGGAATAGCAGTCTTTGCCACTTCAGAGTCCAGAGGTGGGGCTTGTAACAAAAGGTGGTTGTTTAACAATAAGTATAGATACAATGCCGCCATACAAGCAATTAGTAAAAGAACAATTAAAGCAGGTAATATTAAAATGACATACGGTGGTGATCAAAATGAAAGTCAGGCCACCAGGTCAAAGGGACAGCTTCTCTTGTGGTGTTATTGATGATTTCTGCATTGCCAGTGCTGATCACTGCCCAGGTCAACTGTTGAGGTTGATGCAGATTCCGTAGGTCCATTGCCAGGACTGGGAGTGTCAGGACAGCAAACAGCTGGAGTATTGCCATCTGCAATTGTTAGAGAACACAAGCGCTTCTCAAGGGCTGGTTGCCCTTGGGGATAGTTATTAGTTATCTTTCTGGATTTTCTCTTTTAAACACAAGCCTAGCCCATGGCTGTTTTTCTTTCCTTGTTTGTTAGTTTATCTTTGGGCATCCTCTTGTATCGAGGAGATGGGTAAAAACTTAAGGTTCCTGGCAGGGATCCAAATGGGGGCTGTCTCCCCTATGGGAAAAACACATCCAAATCCCCTGCCCATAGTAACTAGGGGGTCAGGTCCCCTCCATTGTCATGTCAGGGGGATAGAAAAAAATAATCTTTTACAACCAAGGTATATTCTGATGGTACAGCAGGAGTCCACGGCATGCTTCTTAGGGGCGTTCTTATTAGCTCCATCCTTTCATGTATCTTATGTAGATGTTGGAGCATATGCCAAGCCCAGGAGGCTTTTGAAATAACAAATATTGGTGTTAGATATGGTCAATGGTGACTGCTCCATCCAGATTGGGCTTCCACGTAATGGGAGGTACTCCGGAGGAAGTGACATTTTAGGGTTGGTGGTGCACCTGAGTGGGTCCCCTATGTTCTTCTCTGTAATTATGAAAGTTACAAAAATCCTTTTCCTTAACTCCCTCTAGAACCTGTTTAAGCCTTTGTGCTTCATCCCCATCCAGGATATCATCATAGGATGCTTGATGGTCTGTAGTGACCACAGCATACATTTGTCTTAGCATGTCTTGTCTTAGTAAATTGGCAGGGAGTTTTTTTTTTGCCACTAAAGGGCATATCTTTTCCTGTTCTCCATCTGGGCTAGTCCATGTCATAAGGGCAACCGTCTCTTGGAACTGGGTGTTGCCCTCTACCCCCAATAACAGGGGCCCAGGTGAAAGCTTCCAGTTCAAGGGCACTTCCTCCTCCCTGAGTATGGTTCAATCTGCCCCCAGTGTCAATTAAGCAGTGAAACCTCTTTCCGCCTACGAGAATACTCATTTTAGGGCAGAGTCCTTCCACCAGGGGGACGGTCCAATGGGCCTGGGTCACCCTGCCACAAGGCTGCCTGGGCTTCTCAGCAGAGGGGGTTACTCCTTGAGTTAGTGGGACTGGAGGATGCCCCTCTCCTAGTTTAAAGGCTTCCCATCTAAATCAAACTTGTACTCCTCCCCGCCGGTGGGGCAGAGTGTAGGGGATGGTTTGCCCCCAGGCCGATTGGTGGGGGATTGTTGTAAACAGTCCCTCTTCAAGTGCTCTTCCTGCCTGCATTTAAAACAAGTCCTCTCCCAGATGATCTTGGGGTTCCTTGGCCCTGGGCTGCCAATGCCTGGGTAATAGCCTCAGTCATTGCAGATGTCTGAGCCTTTAAAGCTAAAGCTAATGATTGGAACTGGTGCTATTGTGTTCCCACATCCTGGGAGGCCACCACCCAGCTGCCCAGAGAACTCTCTCTCAATCCTATGCAGGCCATACGGTGGTCTGCATTCATCCCTTCCCAGACCAGCTGCTTTACAAACTGATCATGGAGGTTCCCTTCCGTCAGCTTGCTGTGAATGCTCGATTGGATTCGGTCTATGAAATCTGGTAGAGGCTCACCCAGTTTTTGTCTCACTCCTGCTATGGGGGACTCAGTAGGCCTATCATCCAGTTTGTACCACGCGGCAAGTCATGCCTGCCTCACCTGGTCACAGTACGGGCCAGGTATTGTGGCCTGTTGGATGTCAGTGGAGTACCCTTCCCCCATCCCTGCTAACATGGCATAAGTAACAGCTATCGCAGGTTGAGCTTGCCAGTTATTCTCCGCCCACACTCTGCATTCCTCCTCAAAAAATGCACACCATTTAATAAACTGAGAACTAGTAAGGACGGCTTTGGCCACATCCAGCCAGTCCTTAGGGACACATGGGTGATAAGCAATGCCCTGTAATAGGGTCTGGGCCCAAGGAGAGTTTGGGCCATCCTCTGCCACCGCCTTGTGGAGCTCTTTAAGATCCTTAGCTTCCCATGGATACTACTCCAAGGGCCTGTTAGCCCCTGGTGACAGATTGAATGGATACGCTTGGGGAAGTGAATCCCGTGGCCTAGAGTCCGGGCTCTCGGGTGGCCCTTCTTTCCAGGGTAGGTCTTCCAGTAGGTTACTTCCCCACCCCTTGGCCACTCCATGGGATAGGGGTCTGGGTCTTGCAAGTCCCTCTCACAGGTCTCGTAGGGTGCCATACCTCCCCTCCAATCTGGCCTATGACCGTCAGGATCACCCGACTCAAAGGGGTTAACTTTCACCCTCGTTTTGACTTCCACTGTGCATGTTTCAGTGCCCCTCAAGTCAAGGAGAACACTCTACCACTTGAACCACAGTGCCACATGGGGTCTTGTCGTGGTTCACTGGAGATAGGCATCTAAAAGGCTTTCTTTGATTAGGCTTTCTTTGAACTGTGATCTTCAGCTCCCAGCCACCTGAGATTCTCAAGTTCCATGTGTGAGCCACTGACATCTCATCTATTGTTTTTGGCAGTCCTTGGGATTGATCTTAGGGTGTGGGTACTGTCTCTGAACTCCTTTTCTTCAAGTTAGCCACTTGGGCCACTCCACAGCTACTGGATTTTTCTGAGTATGGGACACTGAGGATTAAACCCTGGCATTCATGCATGCTAAGCGAACTCTTTACCACTAAGCCACATTTCTAGTCTCACTCTTACAATTTTATCCCTCACTAGATTTACCCAGATCCTGGGTTCAAATCCAATGCCTGGAAGAATAAATATCACGAATTGCAAGCCAGGGAGCTAATTTTTTTTATTTTACTTTTCTCAGTATGGGCTTGAATTCAGGTTGTGGCAACTCTGCCTCAGCTTCAATCACCCTAGGCTGGGGTACAGCCACTAGACCTAGAGCTACTTCTGGGATCCTAGACCCCCAGGTCTTGCAGGGAAAGCTATGCACAGAAAAAATGTGGCCTTTTTATGTTTTCTTCCTTTGCTCGGTGACCCACATGGGTCTGAATGATACTATTGCAAAGGGTACTTCACCTTGCATTGCTGTAGGCTGCCAGAATATCTGGGAAGTCATAGGCCCACGTGGCAACCTAGCCCTGATTTGAATCCCCCTCCTAATACCAACCAACGGCAGGAGATACTAAGAAAATGGTTGCCATCCATAGGAAGAAAAATGGAATGTTATCAGTGTCAAGGTTCAATGAGTTGATCATGAATGATGCTCCTATAAATTTAGGCAGCATCATTTCAGGAGGCTAATTGATTTTATTTAATATTTATGAAGCATAAGAAGAATATTATTACTTACAGGAACACAATAATTTCAGGACAGTGATTGATTTCATTACTAGTATAAGGATGAAAACAATAACATTAATTACATGGACGCATGATTAGCACCCAGGAATTGATAGGAATGCAGTCTACATAACTGAATAATTTATAGACATCTCTAACACTCTATAAAAATAAATATTTATTAGCGTACTGCCATCTGCATGTCAATCTGTTCTTATTTTGCTAACACCTGGGGCTTGATCTCAGGTCTTGGGAACAGCCGGTCAGCTCAGTTTGCCCCAGGATGGAGTGCCGACACTAACCCATTCATTAATTGGGCCTTGTAGGCTTGTAGGCCGTGAGTTCAGATGCCAGCACTCCCCAAAATTGAATTGTGGAGTAAGAAGTTGATGGCGACACATGTTTTCCTTTTCTGTGAAAGTCTTGGGTGTCACGTATGAAGTGGAATACATATGCAGACCTATATCTTATGTAATCAATGTAACCAATTTTTATGTGGTATAATAGTCAAAATAAATTGTCAATACATGAATAAAACAAAAAAATAAAATAACATCACTGAATGCAATATGGAGTCACCATATGTATATAAATATAAATCATATATGTAAATTGTACATGAATAGGATGTTTTCTAGTGGTGGGGATCTATTTCAGGCCTAAAGAAAAGACTTGAATTTCTTGACTTCAAGGAGGCCAGCTTCCACTTCCCACACAGTGCAACAGAGTTACCAAGGCCATAGGTTCCAATCCCAGTCCTGGCAGAAAAATGGCACCTTTATATTATGTAATATTATAGTAATTCTTAGGTATTTCATTATGCCTCCATTTTATGAATGTGATTGTTTAAATGCTTCATAAAGCATTAATTAACATTGATTAGTGTCCTATAACATAATTGTATATAATTTTATCCTAGAATCATTGAAGAAATTCTCTTTCAATCATGACATACATCATATTCCATCGGTAATCATATGGACAGGAATAAATTTCTAAGGATCGCCTTCCATTTGGAGGTGGCAGGACCAGGATTCCAACTGTGGGCTACAGCTCCCACCACTTAAACCCAAGGATATGGAACTCACCAGTCTGTCCAAGAACATCAGTAAGACCAATGATTAGGCAGGCACCAGTGGCTCTCAACAGTCTTCCTTGATACTTACAAGGCTATGATGGGAGGATCATGGTCAAAGTCACCCTAGGAAAGAAAGTCCAACTTCAGTGCCAACAAAGCCAGAATCCCTGTGGCTACAGTGTGGAAGGCCAGCCTTGAGCAAAAGCAGCTCACAGACTGTGCCCATATACTCAGTTCAAGGTCTGGGACTGGGAACAAATAGCCATACACAACAATCTGTGCAGCCATCCGGCTAAAGCAGGTCACCCTCTTGTCTCCAACTGAATTGGACATTGTTCCCTGGGAAAAGGGCTGGGGGAGCTGCTATCTTCTTGACTCCTCACATACTGTTTGCATCACAGGATTCTGGCCACACCCTCATTCTTTCATTGTTCTTTATGACCAATGAGATACAAGAATGGTGCCACGCCCACATTCCATGCTGCCTGGTAGCACCTGGATTCCCTCTGTTACTTTACACCATTACCAGGAGTTGAGGAAGGTAGAGATGGCTGAGAAGAGACACAAGGTGACTGGAATATAGAAGGAAATTGAGATGCCTGCCTATGCCCCAGCCCCCTCCCTGCCTTCCCAAGGTTCGGAATTTCAAACATCAGGCAATGGCACACTGCCAGGGCATGTAAAGCCCCAACCTGTTCCCTGGGCCTGGTTCTCTTCTCTGAGGCCATGTGTCTGCAATGCCACTGCCATCGCTGCTCGCCCCACCTGGAGCAGCCTCAAGCAACTTCTCCCAGGAGCACTTGTGAGTGGCTGCCGCAAAACCACCCCTACCCCGGGTCAGACACCCCTCTGGGGGCACCATGACCCACTACTTGTGTCCTCTCCCTGTCTGTGAGGAGCCACCTTTCTGTCTTGGGCATTTCTGAAGCAGAGCCTCAATATATGCTCTGGCTGGACTGGATAGAGGTCCTCATATCTGTGACAGGTATGCTCCACCAGGCCTGGTACTGTATAGTTGGAATGGTAGACATATAGCAACATAAGCAATCATTGATTTAGATGGATTATCCCTAACTTTTAGTCCACAGCAGCCGAATCTTTTTTTTCTTTTTTTTTTTTTTTAATTGTGAAAACATTGTACAGAGGGGTTAAAATTATATTGGGAAGATAATGAGTACATTTCTTATCAAGCATTGTAGCCTCCTACTTTGTTTCCCCTTCCCATCCCATCCTCCCCCCGGCACCCTGACTCGACCTTCACCTCCCCCTACCAAAGTGGTAAAGTTCATTTTTGACATACAAATTCTACGTCTCATTGTTGCAATGGGTCCACCTGTAATCCCTATTTAAACGATTTGTTTTTTCCCTTCCCCTCCATAAATTATAACATCAAATACAGTGAAAGCAGGGATTGTACCGTGAGGGAGTGACATAAAAAGCAATAAAGAAATAATCTTATAAATGTACTAGAAACAATAGTATGAAAGAAAAAAATTTGAATACACACCTTAGGGTTCATTTTCCTAACATGAACTTTTCTGCTTGACTCAGATATATACTAGTTATTGAAAATAAGGGAAACCATGGGACCTATGTTCCTTTGGGCCTGGCTTACTTCACTTACTATAATTTTTTCCAAGTCTTTCCATTTCCTAACAAATAGAGCAAGGTCATTCATTCTGATGGAGGCATAGAATTCCATTGTGTATATATACCCCATTTTGTTGATCCATTCATCTACCGAGGGGCATCTCGGTTGGTTCCATATCTTAGATATGGTAAAAAAGGCTGCAATAAACATAGGTGTGCTGGTAGCTTTAGTGAGGTCTTGTTTGTGAACATTTGGGTAAGTGCCCAAAGTGGGATTGCTGGATCATAGGGGAGCTCTATTTGGAGTCTTTTGATGAACCTCCATACTGCTTTTGAAAGAGCTTGAACAAATTTACACTCACACCAACAATATAGTAAGGTTCCCTTCTGTCCACATCCCTTCCAGAATCTGTTGTTATCAGAGTTCTTGATTATAGCCATTCTAACTGGGGTGAGGTGGTATCTCGATGTTGTTTTGATTTGCATTTCTTTTATGGCTAGAGAGGTTGAGCATTTCTTCATGTGTCTATCGGCCATCCTCTTTTCCTCTACAGAGAAGTTTCTCTTTAAGTCTTTAGCCCACTTATTTATTGGGCAGTTGTTTCTTTGAAGATTTGTTGTTGGGGGAGTTAATTTTTTGAGTTCCAGTGATGCTTTAAATATGAGACTCTTGTCCGTTGTATGGTTAGTGAAGATTTTCTCCCAATCCATGGGCTTTATAATGATCTTACTAGTTATGTCCTTTGCCATTCGGAAGCTCTGCAATTTCATGCAATCCCATTTGTCCAACCTTTCTTTGAATTCTTGTGTTTCTGGGTTTCTATTAAGAAAATTTCAGCCTGTGCCAAGGAGACCTAGGATTTCTCCTGTTCCCCTCTAAAGTTTTCGGAGTGTCTGCTTTGACTCTGATTTCTTTGATTCATTTGGATTTGATTCTATTGCAAGGTGATATATAAGGATCTAGTTTTAGTTTTCTAAAAGTAGGTAACCAATTTTGCCAGAACCATATACTGAAGAAGCTGTCTTTCTTCCATTCAATTTTGTTAGCTCCCTTATCAAATATTAAATGGCTATAGGTATGTAGGTTCATTTCTGGATTTTAAATTCTATTCCATTGGTCCTGAGGTCTGTTCTTGTGCCAGTACCAAGCTGTTTTGATTACTATGGCTTTGTAGTAGAGTTTGAAATTTGGTATTGATATTCCTCCAGGACTGTTCTTTCTGTTGAGGATCATTTTTGATATTTGAGGTCTTTTATTTTGTCCCCTATGAATTATTGGATTGCCTCTTCTATTTCCTTGAAGAATGAGGTTGGAATATGGATAGGTATCACATTGAATTTGTAGAGAGCCTGGGGAAGGATGGCCATTTTCACGATGTTGATCTTTCCAATCCAGGAGCATGGGAGTTTCTGCCACTTTCTAAGATCTGTTTTGATTTCCTTTTTCAGGTTTTTAAAATTTTCATCATAGAGGTCCTTCACTTCTTTGGTTAAGTTAATTCCTAGGTATTTTATTTTTTGTGGACTATTACGAATGGAGATGCTTTCCTAATTTCAGCCACACTTTTCTCATTGTTGGTATAGAGAAAAGCCATTTTTTTGAGGGTTAATTTTATACCCTTCTACTTTGTCAAAGTTTTGAATCAGCTTGAGGAATTTGGGAGTGGAGTCTATGGGATTCTTTAAATACAAGATCATGACATCTGCAAAGAGGGAGAGTTTTACTTCTTCGTTCCCTGTTTGGATCCCCTTTAGGTATACATCTTGTCTTATTCCTGTAGCTACGCATTCTAATGCTAGATTGAAGAGAAGTGGAGAGAGTGGACATTCTTGTCTCGTTCCTGAGTTAAGAGGAAATGGCTTATTTTTTCACCATTAAGTATAGTGCTGGAAGTAGATTTGTCATATATAGTCTTTATTGTATTGAAGAAAGTTCCATGGATTCCTAATTTTTCCAGATCCTTCATCATAAAGGGGCGCTGGATCTTGTCAAATGCTTTTCCTGCAACTATTAAGATAACCATGTGTTTCTTATCCTTGCTCCTGTTGATGTGACCCAGCTTTGCATCCCTGAAATTAATCCTATTTGATTATGGTGTAGGATTTTTTGGATGAATTGTTGAAGTCGATTAGCCAAAATTTTGTTGAGAAGTTTTGCATCAATGTTCATCAAAGTAATGGGTCTATATTTATCTTTCTGTGATGAGTTCCTGCCTGGTTTTGGGATGAGAGTTATGATGCCTTCATAGAATAAGTTCAGTAGTGAACTTTCTCTTTCAATTTCATTGAAGATTTGGAGGAGTATTGGTGTGAGCTCTGTTTTGAAGGCCTTATAGTATTCTGCTGTAAAGCCATCTGGGCCTGGACTTTTCTTAGGTGGGAGGTTTGTTATTGCTGTTCCTATTTCAATGCTTGATATGGGCCTGTTAAGATGGTTTAACTCCTCTTGGTTTAGTTTCAGCGTGTCAATATTTCCTAGGAAAAGGTTCATTTCTGCTAAGTTCTCAAACTTATTAGCATGAAATTTTGAGAAATATTTCCTTATAATGTTCTGAATCTTGGTTGATTCTGTGGTGATGTTTCCATTCTCATTTCTGAGTTTATTTATGTGTGTTCTTTGTTTTTCTGATAAGATTTGCTAAGCGTCTGTCAATTTTGTTAATTTTTTGGAAGTAACAAACCTTTGTTTTGTTGCTTCTTTCTATGATTTTTTTTGGATTCTAATTCATTAACTTCTGATTTAATTTTAATTATTTCTTTGCTTCTACTGGATTGGGGTGTATCTTGGTGCTCTTTTTCAAGGAGGTTTAGATGTGTCACTACATTGTTGGTTTCATATCACTCCAATTTGTTGATGTAGGAACTCAGAGCTATAGACTTGCCCCAGAGTACTGCCTTTGCTGTGTCCCAAAGGAGCTGATAATTTATGTGTTTTTGAACATTTGAATTTCCTTTCTAATCTCTTCTATGACCCACTAGTGATTCAGCAGTGTGTTCTTCAGCCTCCATGAGTTACAGGATTTTCTCTGGTGGCTTTTGGTGTTGATTTTAATTTTATTCCCTTGTGGCCTGAGAGAATGCAAGGTATAACTTCAATGTTTCTGAATTTGGATAAGTTTGCTTTGTGGACTAAAATGTGTTCTATTTTGAAAGATGTTCCATGTGCTTCTGAGAAAAATGTGTATTCTGATGCTGCTGGGTGAAATATTCAGTAGATGTCTGTGAAATCTAGTTGATCTATGCAGTTTTTTAGATCTACAGTTTCTCTGTTGAGTTTTTGCCGAGTTGATCAATCTAGTAGGGAGAGTGGTGTGTTAAATTCCCCAACAATTAGTGTCTTTGTATCTCTGTGAGATTTGAGGGAAAGTGCTGTTTCTTGGATAAATTTGGGTTTTCACTTGTTTGGCGAATAGATATTTAGAATTGTAATATCCTTCTGAAGGAGAAATCCCTTATTAGTATGTAATAACCTTCTTTATCTCTTCTCACGAATTTTAATTTGAAGGCTCTTATATCTGATATTAGGATTGCAATTCTCACCTGTTTATGGGGGCCGTTTGTTTGATAGATTTGTTCTAGCATTTCATATTCAAAATGTGTTTGTTTTTATGGGTAAGATGTGACTCCTGAAGGCAGCAGATAGAAGGATCTTGCTTTTTAATACAACTTGATAGTCTAAGTCGCTTAATTGGAGAGTTAAGTTGTTAATGATGAGATATAGGACTGAGGTATTTCGGAGTACCTGTCATTTTATCCATCTTCTTGGGGGCTGCGTCTACTGGGTTCTTCTTATGGTTCTTGGATTCTCAGTTTGGGTGCGATTTCCTGGCATTTATTGTTATCTACTTAGTTTTCTATGTGTTGGACGTCTTTAAGAATGTTTTGTAGAGCTGGTTTGGTGGAGATATATTGTCTTAATTTTTCTTTTCTATGGAAGGTTTTTATTTGACCTCCAGTTAAGAAGGAGAGTTTAGCTGGGTACAGAATTTTGGTTGATAATTGTTTGTCTTTAGGGCATGGCATACATCATTCTAGGCTCTTCTTGCTATGATTTTTTCCGCTGAGAAATCTGAGAGGATTCTAATTGGTTTCCTTTTATAGGTGATTGATCTTTTCTCCTTGCAAGTTTTAAGGATCTTTTCTTTGGGCTGAATTGATCCTGCATGGATTATAATTTGATGGTGGGATGTCTTATATTGGTCTGGTCTTTTTGGAGTTCTAAAAGCTTCTTGTATCTGAATGGCCTATCTTTTTGCATGTTTGCGAAGTTCTCTGATAGGATCCTGTTAAACAAATTTCCTAGACCATTAACTTCTGTTTCTAGGTTCCCCTCTACACCCATTATCCTCAGATTAGGCCTTCTGATGGTGTCTTCCCAGTGTTGAATAGATCTATCATATTTCTTGGATTTGTCTTGGATGGTTGTATGTCCTTTCTCTATAATACCTAGGCTGTCTTCCAACTCCGAGATTCGATCTTCTGCATGACCTAACCTACTATCAAGACTTTTACTTTGTTTTGAATTTCTTTTTCTTCTAGTTGGTCAGCTTTGATGGCTTCAAATTATTTGTTGGAGCATTGTTTTAGATCTTGTGTGAACTTCTTTACTTCCTTAATTTGGTTTTCAGTGTTTATTCTCAAATTATTTAGTTGATTGGTTATTCCCCTTCCTTCTATGGGGTTCCATTCAGCATTCCCTTTGTGGTCTCCCTGACATCTTTCAGTTCTCTGTTTATGGATTCCATGAATGCCTTTAGTGATCATTCTGCATTCTCATCCCGCTTTCTCAATTCCTGTATTTCTCTCTGATTAGCTTCTTCACGTTCACGCAGTTCCTGTAGTTCTCTTTGAGTGATCTCAGCCTGCTCACGACATTCCTTTATTTCTCTTTGAGTGTTCTCAATCTGCTCATTCAATTATGTATCAATTTTTGAGTAGCTTCCTCACGCTCATGATATTCTTGTATTAAATTTTTTTTCCTCCTCTGTCTCCCTATCACGCTCATTCAGAGTCCTTTGCAGGTTTTCAATCTTTTCATTGACCATAATTACCAGTAGGGTTTGTAGAGCTTTTGGGGACCTCTCCTCTGGATTATTGATTATCTTTTCTGACCCCTGATTATCATGACTGGGAGTTGAGATACCCGGACTTGCCATTTTTCTTGTGTTTTTCCAGGTTGCTCTGCCAATTTGGGATGAAAGTAACGCTGATTTTGTGCTAGCACACTATTTTAAGGCAAGCATCAACCAAAGTCTGTAGTTTTACAGTCAAATATCTGCAGATACAATCTAGTTCAACAGATACACCAGATACACCAGATACAACAGATACAAACAATTATGTATTAAGGGGCTACGAACCACAAAGATGAATTTGGCAAAGAGAAATTATTATTTTTAGGGTGAGATATGGGTAAAAATCGGCATATACGGATGTGGAAATGCAGTGGGAGAGTTAAATTAACTAAATCCTAATCTCAAAGCAGGAAATAGGTTGGAAAGAATGATAGTAGAGAGAGAAAATAAGAAGAAAGAGAAAGAAAAGTTAAGAAAAAATAGAAAAACAAAAATTAAAAATTAAGAAGTGCAACATTTAAAAATTATGCAAAATGAAAACGTAATATTTAGAGAAGAATATGTATAGAATAAGAGAAGGGGAGGGATATAAAGGAGATGTGAAAAAATTTAAAAATAAATATGCTTAAAATATTATGTACGTATAAAGAGGTAGTACCGCTATTAAGGAATTTAAGTCTAAGAGGTTTTAAATTGAGTAATAAATTTCTGGATGAAGTGTGTACACATTGAGATCTAATAATCAATTATTGGCATATCTGAGGATGAGCAGAACAACAATTAAGTCACGCAAAGAAGAATGAAAAAGAAGAAAAAGTGAAAAGAGTGAGAAAGAAAGAAAGAAAGAATCAAATGATCAGTAGAGCTAAACAAAAAAATTTTTAAAGAGAAAAAAAAGTACACACACATATCCTCTAAAATAAAAATTATGAGAGGAAGAAAAATTAATAGAAAAAAATTCAAGTTAAAAATTAAAAATTAAAAAAAAACTTTTAGAAAAAAATTTTTATAAAAGGTAAAAAAAAAGAGTTCGTTGATTTTTTTTGGGGGGGGGGATTGGAAGATCCTGTATCTCCCTTCTGTCCTTAACCTGTCTCTTGTTGGAGTCTCTGGTCTGCTTGTGGTTTTTGATTTTCCTGTGGCTTGAATTGTTTCTTAAGTCACAGCAGTCGATTCTTGACCACAGGTGAAGCTCTGAGTAGGGTCACAACCATTAGACCTCATTCTCCTCAGAGGAGTTATGAGGAAACAAGGGATTTATACAGAGGGATCTCCGGAGCATGGCTAGGTACAGAGGGAGCAGCCTTTAGATAAGGTTCTCCGCAATTCTGTGAGCAAATAACAGGAAGGTAGCCGGAAAGGGCTCAGGTGGGGCTTGTTAATTTTGTAACAGATGTGGGATTATGAAACAAAACATTGCTCTCTTTCATAATTACCCTATACCCATGAGGAAGAGGATCCTTCACTCTGTTGAGTTTTGTAGCTGGTGAAACCAAGGCAGAGAGAAGCCAGGTGACCTAGTTATGACTTCAACTTCACAGGAAGCTCTGCCTGACTTCGCTAACTTGCTCCCTAGGACAATGGGTGCTATTCAATCCACTTCTTGTTGTAGGAAGTCCACTTCTTGTCAGTCATGGGGCTGGAACTCTAGGCATAGGTGATGTTCCTGAGAGCCTCAGCAAAAGGCTAGTGCTTTACCACTTCAGCCCAGAGCACTACTTCTGATTTTATGGTGGTTCTTTGGAGTAAGAGTCTCACAGACGGTCCTGCCTGGGCTGTTTATGAACCATGATCCTCACATCTCAGCGTCCTGAGTAGTTAGGATTAGAATTCTGAGCCACTGGCACCAGACTTAATTGTAATTTTGACTTTTTTTCTCTATCTCTCACAAGAACTGTTTGAATAGGTGCTGGAGCAGGGGTCCCAGCATCCCCATGTGGCTGGAACCCAAGGAGGCCCTCTCATTCTGGAGGTTGGCTCTGGGTCAGGAGCTGTCTCGCTCAGCTTGTTGAAACAGCTCCATGAGATAAGCCCCTCTGTTCCCTGGCTAGACAGTGACAGTTCTTCATTGTCCATCCAGCCTTACTAGACTTATTGTATTGTATTGTTTTCTACATCATTTTCTAGCACCTGGCCAAAATTATGATACGTAGTTACGTAATGAAAATGTATTGCCATCTTAAGAAAGTTATTTAGGGCTCTGGGAATGTGGCTTCATGGTACGGTGATTACCTACCATCCATGAAACCCTGGGTTCAATTCCTTAGTAATGCATAAAAAACCCCACTGGAAGTGGTGCTGTGCCTCAAGTGATAGAGAGCTAGCATTGAGCAAGAAAAAAAAAAGCTCAGGAAAATTCCCTACCCCTCAGTTTAAGCCTCTCGACTGGCAAAAAGAAAAAAACAAATTAAAAAAAAACAGTAAATGCAAAATAAATAACCCATACTTGGAATATATAATTGGTCCTTCCATACTGACACCTGATTCATGTACTTTACTTATATGAGGATACTGTGTTGAAAAAAGTTTTGTTCATTAAGTCACAGCAATTAATGCCAGGAATGTGCTTAGATGTCAGTTAAAGTTTAATTCTGGAAATTCAACGATTCCAGGATTTGTGTCATCACTGATAATGACAAAGAGAAGGGTAGGCTATGTGTAATCTTGAAAGCTTTTTTGGTCAATTATGGCACCAAAAAGTCAGAGGCTAATTAAAAGTTGTGACAGAAAATAAAGAATAACTCCAGATGGAAGGAATAAATGATAGTAATTAAGGTATACCAGAAACTGTTCTTGAGAACCATTTTTGGTTATTGTAGAACTAGTTGTCAACTAGGCTTTTCCTCATTGCCTTTAGCATTCTAAATCTCTTAGGCTAGCTCTTAATCTCTGTTTGAAAAATGTATCTCCTTCTATGCTATTCTTTCATACCTTATCTCCTTTGCTTTCTAAAAATCTTATTATTTCTATATTTCTCTATGAACATTTCCTGAAACTAAATACACCTATACAGATGGCAGAGGATGCTAATGTAAGAGTCCCATAGCTCATCAGTCATTAATGTTACAAAATGGAAAAGGAGGACATATTTATTGCCACTTCAATTTTTCTGAAATGCTGCAATGTCATCATTTGGTTAAAATTTCCATTTTTTGTCTACACAGTGTCATTCAGTGCACATAAATGCAAATATGAGCCAGGAACTGGTGGTTTACTACTTTAATCTTAGCTACTCAGGAGGTTGACACCAGAGTATTGTGGTTCAAAGCCAGCCTTGTCAGGACAGTCCATGAGAGCCTAACCTTCAATTAACCACCAGAAACCCGAAGGTGGTGCTGTAGCTAAGCACCCAGGATCAGAGTTCAAGCCCCACAACCATCAAAAAAGGTGAAATATGACTTTAAGTTTCCCCAAAAGGAAGGACAAGATCAATAGTCTTCCCAAGCAAAAGAAAATAATTCCAAAATGATTCAGTGCACCTACTTTTGCTGAGTTATGTTATGGATTATTTGCTGGACATATTCTCCAAAAACAAATCGTTATACCAGGGATACAGGTGGACCCATTGAAATAATGAGATGTACAAGTTGTTATGTCGAAAAACGAACTTTACAACTTTGGTGGGGGGGGGGATCAAGTGTGGGGAGGGGGTATATGGGAAGAGATGGGAAGGGGAAACAAAGAGGAGGCAACAATGATTGATATGAAATGCACTCGTTATCTTGCCCATGTAATTAACTCCTCTGTAAAGTATGCTCATATCAATAAAGAAAGAAAAAATTTTCAAATATTACCTTTACAATAAACTTCATCTAAATTTTCTTTTTGAAAAGAGAAGTCTATACAGTTGATGTCACTTGGCTTTCTTACTATCTTTGTTTAAAGCCAAACCAGGTAGGAGAGTCTGTCAAACTCTTATCTGTAATTACACAGCAAAAAATACACAAGTGGAGTTTTGGTTCAAGCAGTAGAGTACTAGTTTTGCGGGTAGGTGAGCAGGAAAGAAAATTGTTCAGGGACAGGGTCCAACCTCTGGGTTCAAGCCGCAGAACCAACACAAGCTAAAAAAAAAAACAGATATTTCATTGGGAACTTCCTTAAAGGAGTACTGGTCTGAAAAGTGACTCCTTTTGCTGATCATACGCACTAGATGCTTTTTTGGAATCCTTATTGCTCTAGAGAACTCAGGACCAAACTAAAGGAATTGATAACTGACTAATGCAACAAAAGAATCATCTCAGGGGCCAGGCACTGGTGGCTCACGCCTGTAATCCTAGCTACTCAGGAGGCTGAGATCTGAGGATAGCGGTTCAAAGCCAGCCCGGGCAGGAGAGACCGTGAGACTCCTATCTCCAATAAACTACCAGAAAACCGGAAGTGGCGCTGTAGCTCAAGTGGTAGAGTGCTCGCCTTGAGCTGAAGAGCTGAGGGACAGTGCCCAGGCCCAGAGTTCAAGCCCCATGGCCGACAAAAAAAAAGAAAAAGAATCATCTCAGGGGTGAAATATCCATTCATAAAACACTTTTAAACTAACATGTCTTTGTTTCTTTGCAGTAGAATTTTTTTTGGAGGGGGGGTCCAGTCGTGGCCCTGAACTCTGGGCGTGGGTGCTTTACCTCAGCTCTTCAACTCAAGGCTAGTGATCTACCAATTGAGCCACAGCACCACTTCTGGCTTATTTTTGCTTATGTGGTGCTGAGGAATCTAACCTAGGGCCTCAGGCAAGCAAGGCAAGTGCTCTACCACTGAGCCACCTTCCCAGCCCCTGCAGTAGATCATATTTAAAACAACGTTATTTCCTTTTGTTCTATGCGAGCCATCAAATGGCACATTATATCTTTTTGTAATTCTCTCAAATAGAAGTTTACAGAAAAGTTATATATGAGTAAAAACACACTATAAAAAGTCAGGGACAGAGTTTCCTTCAAGCCTTCGGATTCTCTTCTTTTACAGTAAAAAGGAAATCACAAGTTAATTTTAACTTTGTCAAATTTCTATGTTCCATTCCTCTCCTGGGATCAGTTTCCACATCCAGTAACAGTTACGTTCAGGAACAATCTATGGTGCTGCTTGAGGTATAATGAATGTTTTCTGGCTTCACCGAAATAACACAAGGACACCTTTGGACCTGTGTTAACACGTGTTTCACAGACAACTTAGTAAAGAGAAAATATGAAATTTATATTTCTTATAAATACATTATCCATGAGTATATTGAGTTCAAAATTTGTAGATTCTCCTTAAATTAAGGCGAATTTTAAAGGGGAGAAGGTTCTCAGATCATTTTTTTTGTGAGTGTATGTGCTGCACATTATTTCCCAAGTGTACATGAATTTGTTAACTCATGTTAACTATAGGAATAATAAGAGAAAGAGAAATTCTGTGTTTAAGTATAAGGGTTCAATACACTACAGAAGACTCTACAAATAAGACCACGTTGAAACAATAAAGCCAAGTCCAGTATGTAGATTTATGAAAGTGACATAGAGAAAGTATTACGCTTATGTGGAACACGAAGTAGATTCTAAATCACGCTTGCTAATGACACAACTTTGTAGAAAGTAGAATGGAAGAATAATTATGTTTCAAATGCAAGTCAGATATAAAAGCATGGTCTTAATTTGAAAAAAAAAGTCCATCTTGAGAGAGCAGGGATTATACTAGCCATGAACTGGTGGATAAGATCACCTTTTTTTCTTTCCTTTACTTATATATTTTTGTTGGTGGTGGTCTTGGCACTGGAACTCTGGGCCTGGGCACTGTCCCTCTGCTATTCCGCTCAAGGCTAATGCTCTACCACTTGAGCCACAGTGCCGCTTCCAATTTTCTTGCAGTAAATTGGAGAAAAGAGTCTCCGGGACTTTCCTACTGGGGCTGGCTTTGAACCCCAATCCTCAGATCTCAACACCACCCAGCTTAGGATCACATTTCTAACAGTGTACACTCAGCATATGTAATTTGTATATTCATCTATCTTTATATGAAATCTTGAGTTAAAAATCTGGACTACAGCTTAGACATTACACTCAAAAAATGTTTGTAGTTTAAAAGTTGATTCTACTGGATAAATGAAACCTAAGAATGTAAAGGAGTCTGGGAAGTTCAGTTTGCATCCAGCCTGGGCAGAACAGTGTTTGAGACACTATCTATAATTAACCAGCCAAAAGCTGGATTGGAAAAATGGCTCAGGTGATGGAATAACAGTCATGAGAAAGAATGATGAATAAGAGCTTGAGGCTTTTGCAAACATACATATAAACATACACATAAGCACAGAGGAACTTATATGTGCTTCTGAAGCAACTCTCAGAATATGTAGAAAAGTTAGAAAACAATAGAAAAGATGTCCTGAGAAAAACTAGAATCAAGTAATAATTTTTAAAATGAGAAAATCCTCAAATGAACTTTCTTCAAAAAAGTTTGAGAATATTACATAGGTAAAGACCAGAGATAGTAAGAGAGTCAAGTAATCAATATTAAAGGGATTGGATCTATGGAGGAATGAATCAGAGACCCGGCAGATGCATTGAAAATGTTCATACCCTGTGTCAAATGTTAGAACATCTTTGAAAATAGTACATAAACAGTCTGAGAAGTCCAGTGGATAATATCACGGGAGAAGTTCAGAATTGCTAATCTGTATCTAGATTAAATAAACCAAGCAGGGGCTGGGAATGTGGCTCAGTTGTAGAGGCTTGTGCCTTACTACTTCAACCTCAGTACCACTTGTGTCTGGCTTTTGCTGAGAAGTTTATTGGAGATAGGAATCTAGGGAACTTTCCTGCCTGGGTGGGCTTTGAACTGTAATCTTCTGATCTTAGCGTACTGAATATCTATGATAGTTAAAAAAAGTATAAATATAAATATTTGCAAGAATACCAGTGGAGGAAAAATGATGCAACCCAGTTTATTGTGGTGTTCTTTCCAGAACACGGAGGGCATCACATTAGCAGAGGTGTAGTATTTTTTCCCAATAGAGATAAGCTATTTGTGATGTGAATTAAGAGAATTTTGAGGTGCACCCTACAAGTTGGAAACTGTTGGTCTAGGATGACTTTATGGCATAAATTTTGGGATTGATGGTCATAGAAACAATAGCTTAATCTGATAAACAATTGCTTACTCTTGAAGAATTAATTATAACCGATGCTTTACAGTTTTATCCTATACCAGAATGTGGCTATTTTTCTGTTCACTTCTCAATCTGTAACACCCCATTGGAAAATGCATCTATTGCAGAATTACATAACATGGGAACAGGTACTATTTTGAATCTCTCAGGTATGGAATGTTCAGAATTTGAAAGTGAGTAGTTATTAGTCATAGGAATTTTGTAGAACATACATATTCTGTCCTCTTAACAACTTATTTACTTTTAAAAGTTTTGGGTTTCCATAGAATTAAACGGTTTTCGGTTTTGGTATGAGAAAGTACTAGTTAATTCTTTTTTGAAAATATTGGCAAGTATATTGTGAAAAAATTGTCTAGTTGGATAACTTTCAAGTTGATGGCCCTCCCATAAAGAAGGGGTAATTCATTCAAATTAGATGCCAAACAGTACTGATTTTTTTAAAGTTACTACATAAAGAACAATATTTACTATACCAATACAGTGAAATTTTATTTCATGCAGCTTATATTTTAAATTTAATTTTAATGTGAAAGTGATGTGCACTGCGTTAGCAATTGTAAGGCAGTGAATACATAACTTTTCAAACTTATTATCCTCTCTCTCATTTTACTCACAGTTTTCATTCACCCCAAAACCCCTCACAAGTTGTAATGTACATTTCCAACATATTGTCTTCTGAGTATTGCTATTGCATTGGTTTGCTTTTTGTCCTTTGTCTCGCCATTTTGTTGTTCCTCTTCCCTTCCCTAATTAAGGTAAATGTATACACAATACACAGGGTACCAAAATGAAACACAGTAGGAGATAAACCATAGGGGAAAACCCAAGGAAAATAGAAATCACATAGTACATTAAAAACAACAACTGCAGGGGCTGGGAAGTTGGCTCAGTGGTAGAGCGCTTGCCTTGCATGCCTGAGGCCCTGGGTTCGATTCCTCAGCACCACATAAGCAAAAAAAAGAAAAAAGCCGGAAGTGGCGCTGTGGCTCAAGTGGTAGAGCACTGGCCTTGAGCTGAAGAGCTGAGGGACAGTGCTCAGGCCCAGAGTTCAGGCCCCACAACCGGACCAAAAAAAAAAAAAAAAAAAAAAAAAAAAAAAACAACAACTGCAAATAAATATCTCTTTCCATATCTTAGAGTTCATTTTGCTCAGCATCATGTTCATATATATGCCTAACAAAGTCACTGGAAAATAATAGTTTCATGGATACTATATCATGAAAACAACATGTTAACTGTTTTTGATGGTAAAGGTGGAATTAGCATTGGTAAATTCGAAATTCTGATAAAGGAATTTCAAAATAGTTTTAAAATTATGACAGGTGAATTTTAATTGTTCAAAATTTTAACTTAGCCTATTAAGAAAATTTAAAATTGCCTGAGAAAATAAGCTTTCATGCAAAGAAATTCATGGAGACATAGCTGAGAAGGAGCAATGTGGGTAAGATGGCTCATTTTCACAGTAAACAAACAAACCTCACAAACCTTGCTGTAAATCCTGTAGGTTCCCATGAGAATTGTCCTTACCCAGGAAATATACTCTTACTGCGTGAAACAAGGTTGTAATGGAATTTAAATTCAAAGTTTTTATTTTAAATAAGACATCACAATTTGTGAACTGACCTTTAATTACTAAACAGTAATTCTCTTAAAAAGATAATTTGAGTCAAAATATTTAGGAAGAAAGTGCCCTTCACAATGAAAGAACATATTGAGTTTACACTTTTCTTTTTAAATACTTTCCACAATGTCTTTGCACGTGAAGCACTGAAACACAGAAAAAAATCTGATTGGATACTTCAAACCAATGATTTCACATTTCATAGTAGCTTAAAAAATAATATCCTTATTAACATGAGATAGTGAAGATTTCTTTTATTACATAAGCCAAAAAGTTTGGGGATCAGAAAATAATTGAGCAAATTGAAAAGGTAAGAAAACACGTTACTACATACCCTAGCTAAGCATTTTGGTGTCAGCAGTGGAGGAGACTAAAACTTTTTGATATAGATTGTCTTAATGTTTTTGCTACCTTAAGTGATTTTACAGAGCCTATTTGGCTCAGTGTAATGAAGAACAAATTGAACGAAGACATGACAATAAATTCCACCTCCAAATAAAAGAGTTTTCAAAGAGAAACCATGAAGATGTAGCAGTGGGGGACGTCTTATAGTCCTTCAGCTTCACTAGACTTGAAGCCAAGAAGTTGTGATTGATTGGAAATCAAGCAAGAGCTAAGAGTAGGACATAGAAATATTGCCTTTGTAACAGACAATGTCATCCAAGGAATCGGTGATTTAACTCTATTCTTCTCCATACATCATGTTGAGCAAATACAAGACCAAGAGGAAAATAATCTATTTAAATAATTTTGCAAAGAATAACTTCACTGTTCCTGATATGGTATCTAAGGAGAGTCTTAAGAGAGAAGATAAAAGTCTTAAGAGAGAAGATAATAGTGGAGTATTCTTAGGTTTCCTCTAAATATCTTGTTAGCAAAATATATCGTTGAGGTTAGAAGTGATTGAACCAAAAAGTGGTGGAGTAATTATTTTTGTGGGCACTTTAGACACAAGAAAATTTCAAGGTAAAAGAAAAAAGAAACAAAAATTATAGCCAAATAGTTGTGATTATAGGTTCTTGGACTGGATTTTTGGAGACAAAGTTTTGCATTAGTGTTGGTCCTCATTAACATAGTTGTTGGGTTTTCGTGGCAACCAAATGAAAAGGGGAAGTTTAATGGACTCGCTTGAACAAGTAAAGAGCATGATAGAAAATAGTGGCAAATAATATTTAATGAATTATTTTGAACAATTATTTTGTGAGAACCAAGAAGGAAAGAAATTTCAAAATCACATGACTTTATTAAAAGTATGAAAATGGAGTAGTGAAGAGATTGAGAGAAAACATAGAGTACTATTTTCTCTCCAGTGGAGTAATAGGTTCTTGATCTTGCTTCTTCCATTCTTTCTTCACAAGCTATCAAGTGTGCCTCAGGACTGGAGTATCCAGTTCAGACAAAGAGCACTCACAGAAGAAAATATTTGCAGTAGATATAGGTGATTTATAACCTTAGACAATCTTTTTAAGTCTGTTCAAAATTCTCCCCTACCCCAAACGTCCCTCTTTGAACAGCTTTCTTTGCTTTTCCAAAGACCGCCCTTCATTAACTGCTTAAAATTTTGAGAGGGCATATTCATACGCTCTAGAAATGGCTGTTTGGTTGTGATTTTTGTGTGTTTTATTGTTGTTTTTAAGTGAATTTCAAAAGGTTGTGCAAGTGTTTTACAATTAAATATGTCCATCTAATTGTCTAATGCTCCTGGATCAGAGTCACTCCTTCTATAAATCTCAAGCAACCCTTTCTCCAAGATTTAGTTCAGATTTACCACTTCCTTTATTACATATGTACATTGCGTATTCTAGCTGTACTTGCCCCTTGTTCCATTTTTCATTCATTCTATTTCTTGACTATTGTTCCTCTCTGGTTTCCATTTCCTGATAGTCATTCTGTTAAACTGCCTGTTAATACTTTGAAAGGTTTATATACATTCCATGGAGTTTCACTCCCACATACACTTGAACTGTTGTCAGCTTATATTTCCATAATTCATTCATCTGCAATAACAATTTGCAAGACTGGAGATGTTAAGCACTTAGACATGATTTTATTCTCATTCATTTGGAAGATTAATCTTTAACCAATAAGAAAGTTTAAAAATGGCTTAGAATTTATTCCTAACTACCAGTTTTTTTTTTATAAATAGCTTTGGACAATGGTGTGTGATTATTTTATTTTGCATAGGATAATTTTTTCTACTACCTATAAGTTTTGGAAAAGAAGAAAACTAAAATTTACTTCTTAGAGGAATATGACAGAAATAGAAGACAGATTTTATGTTTGTCACATTTCTCATCAGTACCCATATTCAAGATTTAAAATCATATTTCTTACTATGTTAGACAGATTGGGAAAACATAAAACAACACATGATAGGGCAGTTATTAGTGACTTTTTAAAATGTACCTTCTTATTTGATGAAATTTACTTTGTTATCTAATATTTGGGTTTGAAATATGGGAGGCTGATCTATTTAACACATTTCTGGAAGGCACCCACTAAACAACACAAATTGTGAGGGGTACTATTTCTACACTTTAAAGAATGGTTTAACTTGTTTGGTATTAGTGCTGGGTACGTAAATCAACTCTTTTAACTTGCTCCCTACACTTGAAAACATTGTAATGTCACTATCATCTACTTGTCAAGGGTTATTTTGGCAATTGTGATTTTAAATAGTTTAGTTGAAAATGAATATACTTTCAGGAGATTAAATGTATGTTATCATTGGTTTGAGAATGACAACATTTTTTATACTACAGAACCTAGTTTACTGAAATACCAGTGTATTGAAGCACTAAGGATCTTCACAGTTAATGTTTTTCTAAATGATATTTGACCTCTAAATCAAGTATTCCTTGCCTTGGTAGACCAATTATGGATCTATCATTACAGAAACTATTTTTTGGGGGGAGTCCAGTCGTGGGGACTGATCTTTAGGCCTGGGCACTGTCCCTCAGCTCTTCAGCTCAAGGCTAGAGCTCTACCACTTGAGCCACAGCCCCACTTCCGGCTTTTTTTCTTTTTGCTTATGTGGTGCTGAGGAATCGAACCCAGGGCCTCAGGCATGCAAGGCAAGTGCTCTACCACTGAGCCACCTTCCCAGCCCTACAGAAACTATTTTTTTGGCTGCACTGAAATCTTTCATTAATCATTAGGAGAGGGGTACTAAAAATAATCTTGTTCATTTGTGATTTTGTTCACTCATATGGGCTGGTCATCAGTAAATTGAAAGTTTGAATTACAGTACTTTCTCTCAGATTTGTGATCTCATCTTTCATTTTAAGTTGCCTTGCATTTCACAATTGATTTCTGCTAATTCTTGTAAGGAATTGGGGTCCAGAAATAATGGAGGAAATGAGAAATTGAGATGAGTCTTCAATTATTTTCTAGAAAGATTCTCTGTGTAAAATTTAAAATCAGCACATATAAATATAAAATATATAAGTACATATAAAATAAAAATTGTTTTGCATTATTGTGTTGTGGTTAGGGAATCAAAAGCAACTCTGTTTTGGGGGGGGGGGGTTTGGGTCCGGTCGTGGGGCCTGAATTCTGGGCCTGGGTGCTGTCCCTCAGCTCTTAAGCTCAAGGCTAGCACTCTACCACTTGAGCCACAGCGCCACTTCCGGCTTTTTTCTTATGTGGTGCTGAGGAATCCAACCCAGGGCCTCAAGCATGCAAACCAAGTGCTCTACCACTGAGCCACCTTCCCAGCCCCAGCAACTCTGTTTTAAAGTATTATTCCATTATCTCTACCTCAGTTTTTGGTAGAGTTAGACTTAAAGCTTTACCATTTGTAGATTTACAGCCTAGAGGCAAGAAGAAACACTATGATTAAAACATTACCAATTTCAGGCCTAATATCAAGGAGAAACATATGGCCTTCTTCAGGAGCTATGGAAATATTTGGTGATAGAAAATCAGTAGTGTAAATTCCTGCCAGATTGGATGATGCACAGGCTAGAACAGTAGGTAATCATGCATATGAACAATTTTTTCACCTTCTTGGCTTTAGCTACTTTTGAAATGATAAGTATAATAAACACTTATATTTTGATAAAATATCTTCCATTCTGAAAAATTCTGTCTGAACTGTTCATCTCTCTATGATTCCTTGTAACTAAGATTAGTTTTGTTCCAGTAAGACAATCTATGCTGACAGGGTAAGATATTCTGGTTGGTCTGTTCCTACATGGAAGAAGGGTAAAGGTTCAGGTAAACATTTGTCCCAGCAAGACCTCATTTGGGAAATTTTAAGCTGCAGTAGTTTAGAAGTAGCTCTTAAGCAAGTCTTACTTTGAATCCATTAGCTCTACAAAGCTAACTGAGTTGATAAATAAGTACTTGAAAAGCCATCACCTTTGGACTTAGCTGAAAAGGTTTCAAAGTATGATTAAATTTAAAATGAAAATGACAAAATAGACATTGACAAAAAATTGTAAATGTGAGTAATCGACCAAACGATATGTATTTTCCACTATACACAGAATTTTAGAGAAATAAGATCAATAGCATTTTTAGGAACAATAAGGGTTCCTTGTTACAAATAGGGAACCATGGATAGATGCCTGTATAAAGATTGCATCATTAAGTACTTAAATTTAGAGGGTAGTACATGCTTCAGAAGCAGGTCTACCCAAATTTCAATACAGAGATTAACATGGCACATGCACAAAGATGATATGAAAATTTGTGAAGTATTCCATATTTTTTCTTTCTTCTGATGCAAGAAATGAAAAACAGTTATTAAAAAGTTAATTACAAAAAGCAAGTGTAACAATACATGTAATTTATAGAATTAAAGGTTAGATTCACATCAGTGTATTAATTCTTCACCTTAGAAAGGCCTTTACATAGCATAACCTTTACAAAACTTGAAATTAGATAACATTGTAATTTTATCCCAAGGAAATAAAATAATATAAGGACCTAGGAAAAAAAGAAATCTTAAACTTCTTCTATATGGAATGCAGTCTGAAAGGACACATTTATTAATGAACCTATACATTATATAACAATGTAGAATTCCAAGTATTATATCTAGGAGCGAATGAAATAGATTATGGATATTATACAAACACAGACATACTTTTTTTCAGAAAACTACAAGGAAAACTTTAGTTTCTATACTATTCATTTCAACAGAGAAGTTAAAATTATTTCTGATTTTAAAAAATCACAAACTGCAGAAATCATTATAGATGTATACAAACAACTCTTTAATACATTTTGACATAAAAGTCAGGCAATTCTCTTGAAAGAATACCATGGAATCCATGAATTTTTAAAGTAAGATATTGCTGTTGCTTTGTATTGTGAAAAAAAATTTAAGGGACACAAAGGATGGACTGGCATTTTTGAAATTTAAGAAACTTAACCAAACCATTACAACTTAGGAGAACAATTTGTACAGCCTTCCACAACTTCAAAGTGGTAGTGATACATACTTATCCTTTTGTGGCAATATTAAATGCAGTTTCATCCAAGTTGATCTTCAGACCTGGTTTGATATAATGGTTCAACAGAGTATCTTTTCTATTTCTATTCCCAGCAGCAAGATGCAAGGCAATCAAGAGGCCTTTAGTTTGGGTATTGGTATCTGCATCATGATGAATTAAGAAAGAAGCCACTCTAGTATTATTGCACATATAAGCACTGTGCAGGGTTGTGAGCCATTCAGAGTTATTGCATGAATATCTGCCTTGAGCTACCAACTCATGGACAAAGTCTAAGTGGCCACTCTAGGCTTCCCAATGAAGAGGGGTATACTCATCTTCATCCCTAGTATTCATCTGGGTGGCCTTTTTGGAAAGTAGTCTACAAGCCATAGTAAGCCGATTAATTTCAGCATCCCAAATAATAAATTTGCTTGGATCCTACTCCATTTTTTTCTTGCAATTGATACCATTTCTCACTTTTTCATCTTGTTCCTGGTCTTCGTCAGAATTGCCTAACCAGAGATTTTGAGTGCAAGTGGGAATGAGATGTCCATGTATTTCACCAAGATTTCACAATGGTTGAACTGGTCAGAAAAATCTGGTGAATTTCCTGCATATGTTTTTTCACCATGATTTAATTTCTCTTTTTCCATTTTTACTATTTTGAATTATTCTAACTGGATAGTAGAGAATTGATAGAGAGCAGAGAAATGATTTTCCTCAGTATTCAAAAGTACAGACTGAAAATGAGGACCAGTGGGGTCTTCATGTGCAGCTTATTCTAGGAATGAGAAAATAGGAAACAATGACTTCTATGTCAATGATTTGGGAAATACCATGTTATAGTGTAAAAGAAATCACTATGCAATATAAAGGCTTTAAGAGCTTTCTAATAGCTTTGTAAAGTTGGTATCCAACATTAGAAAAAATGTATAATGCAGTAGTAAAATAGAAGTCCTTTGTATGACTACCTAAATTCTTGTTGTTTTTTTTTTAATAGCTATACCATTCTGAATTTTTTTTAATTTTTATTGTGAACATACTGTACAGAAGGGTTAAAATTACATGGGCAAGATAATGACTATATTTCTTATCAAGCATTGTAGCCTCCTCCTTTGTTTACCCTTCACAACCCTTCCCAGCCTCCCCCTACTTCCCACCCAAACCTACCCGCACACCAAAGTTGTAAAGTTCGTTTTCGACATGACAACTTGTACTTCTCATTGTTGCAACGGATCCATCTGTATCCTTATTTAAACGAATTGTTTTTCCCCATCCCCTCTTCAAATTATACCAACATCAAATACACTGAAAGAAGGGGTTATCCTGTGGTGGAGGAACATACAAAGCAACAAAGAAATAATCTTTTATATGTGTTAGAAACAACTGCATGAAAGAAAAAAAACTTTTAAATACATGTCTAAAGGTTCATTTTCCTAATATCACCTTATCCGACCTTCTCTGATTGACTCATACATATACTAGATATTGAAAATAAGGGAAACCGTGGGGCCTATGATTCATTGGGCTTGGCTTACTTCACTTAATATAAATATTTGCAAGTCTTTACATTTCCTAACAAATGGGGAAATGTCATTCTTTCTGATGGAGGCATAGAATTCCATTGTGTATATACACCACATTTTCTTGATCCATTCATCTACTGAGGAACATCTGGGTTGGTTCCATATCTTAGCTATGGTAAATAATGTTGCAATAAACATAGTTGTGCTGGTAGCTTTAGTGTGGTCTTGTTTGTAAACATTTGGGTAAATGCCCAAAAGTGGGATTGCTGGGTCATAGGGGAGCTCTATGTGAAGTCTTTTCAGGAACCTCCATACTGCTTTCCAAAGTGGTTGAACAAGTTTACATTCCCACCAACAATGAAGTAACGTTCCCTTCTGTACACATCCCCTCCAGCATCTGTTGTTGTTAGAGTTCTTGATTTTTGCCATTCTAACTGGAGTGAGGTGTTATCTCAATATTGTTTTGATTTGCATTTCTTTTATGGGTAGGTATGTTGAGCATTTCTTCATGTGTCTATTGGCCATCCTTCTTTCTTATTCGGAGAAGTTTCTCTTTAAGTCTTTCGCCCACTTATATATTAGGCAGTTGTTTCTTTGAGGATTTGTTGTTGGGGGATTTAATTTTTTGAGTTCCAAGTATATTTTAGATATAAGACCCTTGTCTGTTGTATGGCTAGTGAAGATCTTCTCCCAATCCGTGGGCTTTCTATTGATCTTGCTAGCTATGTCCTTTGCCATGCAGAAGCTCTGCAACTTTATGCAATGCCATTTGTCCAACCTTTCTTTGATTTGTTGTGTTTCGGGGTCTCTATTCAGAAAATTTCGGATTGAGCCAAGGAGACATAGGGTTTCTCCTATTCCCCTGCTTTGACTTCGAGGTCTTTCTTCCATTTGGAGTTGATTCTGGTGCAGGGTGATATATAAGGATCTAGCTTTATTTTTCTACAAGTAGTTAACCAATTTTGCCAGCACCATTTACTGAAGAGGCTGTCTTTCTTCCATTCTATTGTTTTAGCTCCCTTATCGAAGATTAGATGGTGATAGGTCTGTAGGGTCATTTCTGGGTTTTCAATTCTATTCCATTGGTCCTGAGGTCTGTTCGTAAGCCAATACCAAGCTGTTTTGATTACTATGGCTTTATAGTAGAGTTTGAAATTTGGTATTGATATTCCGCCAGCAGTGTTCTTTCCGTTGAGGAGCGTTTTTGCTATTCAGGGTCTTTTATTGTTCCATATGAATTTTTGGATTGCCTCTTCTATTTCCTTGAAAAATGAGGTTGGAATTTTGATAGGTATCGCGTTGAATTTGTAGATAGCCTTGGGAAGTATTGCCATTTTCACGATGTAAATCTTTCTAATCCAGGAGCATGGGAGGTTTTGCCGTTTTTTAAGTTCTGTGTTGATTTCCTTTTTCAAGATTTTAAAGTTTTCATCGTAGAGTTCTTCACTTCTTTGGTAAAGTTAATTCCTAGGTATTTTATTTTTTGTGGGGCTATTAAAAATGGAGTTGCTTTCCTAATTTCAGACACACTTTTCTCATTGTTGGCATATAGGAAAGCCATTGATTTTTGAGGGTTAATTTTATAACCTGCTACTTTGCCAAAGTTTTGAATCAGCTTGAGTAATTTGGGAGTTGAGTCTATGGGATTCATTAAATACTAGATCATGTCATCTGCAAAGAGGGAGAGTTTGGTTTCTTCTTTCCCTATATGGATCTCCTTTATGTCTGCATCTTTTCTTATTGCTGTAGCTAGGCATTCTAATACTAGATTGAAGAGAAGTGGAGAGAGTGGACATCCTTGTCTTGTTCCTGAGTTAAGAGGAAATGGCTTTAGTTTTTCACCATTAAGTATAATGCTGGCTGTAGGTTTGTCATATACAATATTTATTGTATTGAGGATGTTCCATGGATTCCTAATTTTTCCAAAACCTTCATCATAAAGGGGTGTTGTCGAATACTTTTTCTGCATCTATTGAGATAACCATGTGGTACTTTCTCTTGCCCCTGTTGATGTGATGAATAATATTAATTGATTTACGTATATTGAACCAGCTTTGCATCCCTGAAATGAATCCTGTTTGAGCGTGGTGTTTGATTTTTTGGATGAATTGTTGAAGTTGGTTGGCCAAAATTTTGTTGAGAAGTTTTGCATCAATGTTCATCAAAGAAATGGGTCTATAGTTCTCTTACTTTGATGAGTCCCTGCCTGGTTTTGGGATGAGGGTTATGATGGATTCATAGAATGTGTTCGGTATTGAACTTTCTCTTTCAATTTCATTGAAGAGTTGGAGGAGAATTGATGTGAGCTCTGCTTTGAAGGCCTTGTAGAATTCTGCTGTAAAACCATCTGGTCCTGGACTTTTCTTATCTGGGAGGTCTCTTATTGATGTTTCTATTTCAATGCTTGATATGGGCCTGTTAAGCTTGTTTAATTCATCTTCGTTTAGTTTTGTCATGTCAATATTTTCTAGGAAAAGGTCCATTTCTGTCAAGTTCTCAAATTTATTAGCATAAAGTTTTGAGAAATATTCCCTTATAATCTTCTGAATCTTGGTTGTTTCCGTGGTGATGTTTCCATTCTCATCTCCGAGTTTATTTATTTGGGTGTGTTCCCTTCTTTTTTTTGATAGATTTGCTAAGGTACTGTCAATTTTGTTAATTTTTTCAAAGAACCAACTCTTTGTTTCATTGATTTATTCTGCAGTTTTTTTGGATTCTAATTCAATTAATTCTGATTGAATTTTAATTATTTTTTTCCGTCTACTGGATTGGGGTTTATCTTGCTGAGCTCAGAGCTATAAAATAGCCTCTGAGAACTGCTGTGTCCCAGAGGAGCTGGTTATTTGTGTGTTCATTTTTGTTGAATAGCATGAATATTTGAATTTCCTTTCTAATCTCTTCCATGACCCACTCGTGATTCAGTAGTGTGTTGTTCAGTCTCCATGTGATACCGGACTTTCGTTGGTGGCTTTTGGTGTCGAGTTCTAATTTTATTCCCTTGTGGTCAGAGAAAATGCAAGGTATAAATTCAGTGTTTCTGAGTTTATACAAGTCTTCTTTGTGGCCTAAAATGTGGTCTATTTTGGAAAATGTTTCTCGTGCTGGTGAGAAAAACGTGTATTCTGATGCTGCTGGGTGAAATATTCGGTACATATCTGTTAAATCTAATTGATATATGCAGCTGTTTAGCTCTGTGGTTTCTCTGTTGAGTTTTTACCGAATTGATCTATCTAGTGGGGAGAGTGGTGTGTGAAAATCCCCAACAATTAATGTCTTTGGATTTATATGTGATTTGAAGGAAAGTAGTGTTTCTTGGATAAATGTGGGTGCTCCATTGTTTGGTGAATAGATATCATCTTGAAGGAGAGATCCCTTAATTAGTATGTAGCGACCTTCTTTATCTCTTCTCAATAATTTTAATTTGAAGTCTATTTTATCTGATATTAGAATTGCAACTCCCGCCTGTTTATAGGGGTTGTTTGCTTGGTAGATTTTGTTCTAACCGTTAACATTGAAAATGTGTTTGTTTTTACGGGCAAGATTTGACTCCTGAAGGCAGTAGATAGAAGGATCTTGTTTTTTAATCCAACTAGACAGTGTGTGTCGCTTAATTGGAGAGTTCAGTCCGTTAACCTTAAGAGAAAGGACTGAGAGGTATTTGGGAGTTCCTCCCATGTTATCTACCTTCTTGGGGGCTGCAAAAACTGGGTTCTTCCTATGGTTCTTGGATTCTCAGTTTGGGTGCAGTTTCTTGGCCTTTTTTGTGGTCTTGTTGGTTTTCTATGTGAAGGACATTTTTAAGAATCTTTTGGTGGAGATGTATTGTGCCAATTTTTCTTTGTTATGGAAGGTTTTTATTTGGCCTTCAGTTATGAAGGAGAGTTTAGCTGGGTGCAGTATTCTTGGTTGATAGTTGTTTGTTTTTAGGCTCTTCTTGCTTTGATTGTCTCTGCTGAGAAATCTGAGGTGATTCTAATTGGTTTCCCTTTATAGGTGATTAATCTTTTCTCCTTGACAGCTTTAAGGATCTTTTCCTTGGTCTGTGTTGATCCTGTGGATTATAATGAGACAGTGGGATGTCCTATTCTGGTCTGGTCTGTTTGGAGTTCTAAAAGCTTCTTGTATCTGAATAGGCCTATCTTTTTGCACGTTTGGGAAGTTCTCTGCTAGGATCCTGTTAAACAAATTTTCTAGGCCATTAACTTCTGTTTCTAGGTGCTCCTCTACAGACATCATCCTTAGATTAGGCCTTCTGATGGTGTCTTCCAAGTGTTGAATAGATCTATCATATTTCTTGGACTTGTATTGGATGGTTGTATGTTCTTTCTCTATAATATCTAGGCTGTCTTCAATCCCTGAGATTCGATCTTCTGCATGGTCTAACCTGCTGTCAAGACTTTCTACTTTGTTTTTTATTTCTTTTCCTTCTAATTGGTCAGCTTTGATGGCTTCAAATTCTTTGTTGAAGCTTTATTTTAGATCTTTTATGAACTTCTTTACCTCCTTAATTTGATGTTCAGTGTTTATTTTCAGATCAGTTAGTTGATTGGTTATGGTTTCCTTGGACTCCCATTCCTTCTGTTGGTTTCCATTCAGCATTCCCTTTGTGGTATCCCTGACTTAATTCAGCTCTTTGGTAATGGATTCCATGAATGACTTTAGTGATCTTTGTGTATTCTCTTCCTGCTCTCTCAATTCATGTATTACTCTTTTTTTAGCTTCCTTCCGTTCGTGGGACTCCTGTAGTTCTCTTTGAGTGTTCTCAGCCTGCTAACGCTGTTCCTGCCTTTCTATTTGAGTGTTCTCAAGCTGCTTAGGCAAATCCTATATCAGTTTTTGAGTAGCTTCCTCACGCTTATGATATTCTTGTATAAACTTTTGGATTGCCTACTCTCTCCCCCTACACGCTCATACAGAGTCCTTTGTATGCTTTCAATCTTTCCATTTATCATGTTTGCCAGCAGTGTTTGTAGAGCTATTTGGAAATTCTCCTCCGGATTATTCATTATGTGTTCTGTCCCCCGATTATCAAGATTGGGAATTGAGATACCCGGATTTGCCATTTTTCTTGTGTTTTTCTGGCTTACTCTGCCCATTTGAGATGAAAATAGCACCAGTTTTGTGCTAGAACACTATCTTAAGGCAAGCATCAACCCAAGTCTGAATTTGCATAGTCAATAGTCTACAGATACAATCTAGTTCAACATATACATCTATTCACCATCAAACAAGTATACATTAATGGGCTACGAACTGCAAAGAAGAATTTGGAAGACCAGAAATTATTAGGGTTAGGGAGAGATGTGGGTAAAAAATAGAAATAGATTGATGTGGGGAGGCTCAGGGAGACTTAACTAAGTCCTAACCTGAAAGCAGGAAATAGGTTGGGTAGGATGAAAGTAGAGAGAGAGAATAAAAGAAGAAAGGGAAAAGGAAAAGAAAAGACCAGAAAAAATAGAAAGGTAAAAATTAATAAAATTATGTGAACCATAACAATCTATTTAGATAAGAACGAGAATTTATTGAGAGAATGGGAGGGATATAAAAGAGATGTGAAAAACTTAAAAAGAAAAATGCTTAAAATATTATATAGGAATAAAGACGTAGTACTGCTATTAAGGAATTTAAGTCTTAGAGGTTTTGACTTGAGTAATAAATTTTTGGATTAAGTGTGTACACAATGTGGGTAGGGTCTAATAGTCAACTACGGGTTTATCTGAGGATGTGCAGGACAAGAATGTCAGATAATGTGATGTTATGAAAATGAACCCTTAAATATGTATTTTAATGTTTTCGTTTCTTTCATGCATTTGTTTCTAACGCATTTATAAGATTATTTCTTTTTTGCTTTGTATGTCCCTCCCCCACAGTGTAACCCCCGCTTTCACTATATTTGATGTCAGTATAACATGTGGAGGAGATGGGGACAAACAAGTCGTTTAAGGATTCAGGTGGACCTGTTGCAACAATGAGAAGTACAAAATGTCATGTCAAAACCAGCCTTACAATGTCGGTGTGGGGGGGGAGGGGGGTATAATTGGGTGGGGGAAAGGGGGAGGCTGGGAAGGGAGGTGAAGGGTAAACAAAGGAGGAGGCTGCAATGCTTGGTAAGAAATGTATGCATTATCCTGCTCATGTAATTGTGGCCCCTCTGTACAGTATGTTCTCAAATAAAATAAAATTAAATTAAAAAAAAGAAGAATGAAAGAGAAGAGAGGTGAAGAGGATAAGAAAGGAAGAAGAAAAAGATGAGAAGTTCAGTAGAGCTAAGGAAAAAACAAAAAGATAATTAAAAAAGACAAAAAAAGAGAAAGAAAACCAAAAAAGAAAGAAAAACGCACACTCACTTATTCGTAAAATAAAAATTATAAGAGGAAAAAAATGTTTCTGGAAAACAATTTTTTTTCAAAAAAGGTAAAGATTGAAGATTTAAAAAAAAGTTTTAGACAAAAAAAAATTTTATAGAAGGTACCAAAAATAAAAAATGAAAAAAAGAAGAAGAAGAAAGAAAAAAAAGTTCTTTGATTTTTTTTTTTTTTGGAGTAGTGGGAAAAGTCCTGTATCTCCCTTGTGTCCATAACCAGCCTCTTGTTGGAGTCTCTGGTCTGCTTGTGGTCCTGTGGCTTGGTTGGTTTCTTAAGTCTGTTTGTTCGAACAGGCAGAAAAATGCTCTGCTTTACCCAGGATTTAGCGATCCTCTTCCCAGGCTGGTTCATTGGGAGGCAGATCTGCTTTGAGTATCAGAAAAGAGGGGGATGCAGTGCTGAGGCTAGGTTCTGGGTAGAGTTGAGGCCTTTCAACAAACAGTAGCTTTTCCCGGGGGCTAGTTTGTGAAAACTCACAGAGCCCAGCCTGGAGCCATTCTCAGGGCTTCTGTTTAATGAATTTCAATTGACTGTCCAGGCTGCTAGAGGGAGGGGCAGCCTCTGGCTCTGATTAACCAGTGGAGAAAGCCACTCCAAGGGCTGGCGCCCAAGCTGGGTGACTTTTCCCTGGGTGGAGCTGAGTCTGGCAGGTCATGCTGCCGTTAGTTCTTGTGACCTGCTAAATGACTCATTTTATTCCAAGGCCTGAGTTGGAGCTAACAGCTCCTCTGAGCTTTGTAGGTATCCAAGATGTAGATCTCTGGTGCTGGAGGGGGTGGCCTTCCCTCCTTTCTTTCCTGAGGAGTGAGGATGTCAGGCTTCTACTCACGCTGAGTCTTGGTTCTTGGGTCTTCTCTGGTCTGCAAACTGCAGGATGAAGATGTCTGCTCTTTGTTGGTTCTTGCTGGTGTAGAGTAGAATCTGCTCACCTGCTGTGTCTGGCTCCTTCGTCCTGTACTTTCTGTGGCTTAGGTAGGCTCTTGTGCTTCCCCGCCATCGCCAGAGCTGCCGCCCCCCCCCCCGGTGGCTGCTGGCAAGAGCTCAGAAGTGTCTCCTTGCCTGGGTTTCCCCTCTCTGGCCTAGCTCTCTCTCCTGTGATGGCACACTTTGTGTAATTCTCTGGCTTAGGACTGTTCACTGGAACTCTAAAACTGCTTTCTATGCGAGAGCTTACTTAGAATCCAGCTTATCTTCCACCATCTTCCCAGAAATCCCCAATTCTTGTTTTTCTAAAATACACTTGTTTTCATCTACAAATAGGCCTATCTATTGTCTTCAGGTGATTTTGATGATTGAAGATGCTTAATGAGAAGTCAAAATGTATTAGTAGCCCTTTGCTATCAATTAAATTTCACTTTTTCTTCTTGGAGAATATAATGATCAAAACAATAGTTCACAATCAGAAGGAATAGTTCAGAATCATGGTTCAACTGCAAGTGAATCACCAGTAAGTAATCCGCGATTCCATTTTCCACAAAGTTTTGTCACAGATACAATATGCCTGCCTTCTCTAGTTGATTTCCTAGCCTGGACCTATTCCTTCATTGTACAGGAAAAGTGTAATTCACCTGATTTCAGTCAGATCTGTTAGCAGAATTATCAAGTATTTAGATTTTTTTTTATTAAATTAGTTGTGGGACCTGAACTCTGGGCCTGGGCACTGTCCTTTAGCTCTTCAAATCAAGGCAAGCACTCTACCACTTGAGCCACAGAAACACTTCTGGATTTTTCTATTTGTGTGGTGCAACCAAAAAATATAAAAGCAAAATAAATTAGGATAATTATGAGCAACCATATTGTCTATGAGAACCATGAAAGAGAAAGATGAAAAGAGATACAGATGTGCAATGACCTAACTAGCCACAAAATCCATGCTTCTAATCAATTTACAGAGCAAACAATTTTTTTATTTTTTAAAAGAGACGGAAATAATATTTATATATAGAAATTAGTAAATACGTTTTTAGTTGCCTACATAAAGAGAAGAATCTTAATCCTTGGGCTGGGAAGGTGGCTCAGTGGTAGTGTGCTTGCCTTGCAGCTTACTACAGTGCAGAGACTACTTTCCAAAAAGGCCAATCATATGAATACTAGGGATGAGGATGAGTATACCCTCTTCATCGGGAAGCCTAGAGTGGACACCTAGACTATGTCCATGAGTTGGTATCTCAAGGCAGATATTCATGACATAACTATGAATGGCTGGACACCCCTGCACAGTGCTTATTTGTGGAACATATTGCAACAGCACACACACACACACACACACACATCATCATCATCATCATCAGATTTCTTCTTAAGTATTTTTTGTGTATGATCTTAAGAAGAAATTTACATTACTAACTTGAATTTCTGATAGGATAATATCATCACTGTACATCTTGCTTCTATGTTCTCAGTTTTAAATTAATATCTAAGTATGTGCATTACATAAGTAGAGGAAAAAGTAGGAGCCACACAGGTGGCTCAGGTCTTTAATCCTACCTTATCAGAAAGATGAATTCTGATGATTGTGCTTTGAAACCAGACAAAAAACGTCCATTAGAATATCGTTTGAAAGTAACCAACAAAATCTAGAAATGGCCCTGTAGTATAAGCAGTAAAATGCTAGCCTTGAGAAAACTAAAACAGAAAAAAATAACAAATTCTGGGACAGAGCCAGACCCTGAGTTCAAGCTCTAGTATTAGCACCAAACTAATGAATGAAAGAATGAATGAATGAATGAACTAAAAATTAATTAAGTGGTCACATGTGGAGAGACAGGAAAAATGTAACAACCGTGGTGTCTAGATTATGTATTTTTTTCTTTCATGCATTTGTTTCTAACACATTTATAAGATTATTTCTTTGTTGCTTTGTATGTCCCTCCCCCACAATAAAACCCCTTCTTTCACTATATTTGATGTCGGTATAATTTGTGGAGGAGAAGGGGAAAAACAAGTCATTTAAGGATACAGGTGGACCCGTGACAACAATGAGAAGTACAAGTTGTCATGTCGAAAACGAACTTTACCACTTTGGTGGAGGGGGAGGATTGGGTGTTGGGGCGGGGGGAGGCTGGAAAGGGATGTGAAGGGTAAACAAAGGAGGAGGCTGCAATGCTTGATAAGAAATGTACTCATTATCTTGCCCATGTAATTATAAGCCCTCTGTACAGTATGCTCACAATAAAAAATAAAAAATAAAAAATAAATATGATTCTCACTTGTCAGCCTCCTTAGTAGCTAGGGTTACAAGCATGAGCCATTGGCGCCTAGCTATATAATTATTTTTTACACATTATGAAGTATGGAGTGGTAATCCCATTCATTTATATGTTGTTTAATGATCAATCTACATCATATCCATTAAATTCTGCATGTAACACTTCTTTATAGTGAGAATGCTCAAAAACTTATCTTCTGGCTATGATGAAATATCTATTCTTAACTATAATAACTTTGCTTCTTGTAGTATAAAATTAATATATTTACTTTTACTCATGGTAGTCTGCTAATTAAAGTTATATCAAACATGAATTGTAAAGTGAGAGAAATTCATAGTTCCATTACATGTTTAAAGAAAATGATTATGCACTTTTTCAATTATATTTCTTTGGAATGTGTAATATTCTTTGATTTAACTTAAAATTGATAATAATTATATTATATCAAATTGATTCAAACTTGTATTTGAAAATTGCACACAGCACAAATATACTTCCACTTTCTTCTAACACATAATTAAAATAACAGTATAGGAAAGTTTGGTGTTAGCTTTTCATGTGTAGAATCATAGAAACTCAGGATGCTAAGACCTGAATATTTTAGTTCAATACCAGTCCAAACAGACAAAAATGTGAAAACTTAACTCCAATTATCCAGCAGGAAGCAGAAGGTGATGATGTGGCTCAAGGAATGGCGTGTCATAAGCCATGAGCAAAAAATACAACAGAGACCATTAAACATTGAGTTCAAGCCCTAAAAATGGTATATACACAAAATAAAACAACAAAAAAGTAGTATAAACATCAATAATAAAGACAAAACTAGTAGAAAAATCATGAGAAATGTTGTTTGAATATCTGGAAGTCAGAAATCATTTGCCAGAATTTTGATTCATTAGAGGTAAAAGTCACAGTATAATTTTAACAATCTCATTGAAGTCATTTGTGTTGAAACCTGGCTATTGGGTAACATGTGAAAGAGCAGACTGGATTACCTTACATAGTAGACATTGCCTGAAACTATACACCATCCCACTCTGCAAAAATCGAAAATCGTGCCTGTTAATTTAAAAAGAACCTCATGCTAGAGACATTTTCGTCCACACAGACTGGGGTCCTTATTTTGTGGCTTCAGACCAGTGCTTTTTTAATAACCACTCCTGTTTTACTCCCCTTCAATGGTGAAGTTATACCCTAAGCTGGCATCAAGCCACTCTCTAGAATAGGGCAAGAGCATTTGCTGATGCTCTTCCAACTTCTCTTTGTAGCTCGGGATATCCAGACTCTTGTAGCTAGGATGGGATACTTTGATGTCCAGCTTGCCTCAAACTGGAGATAAACATGTAATGGATATGTCAACCTGAGTTAGTTTCAAACTATGATCTTCAGATCTGAGCCACTATGCTCAGCCCAGTATTTCCAGTAAGTTACTTAATCTTTCTGACACTCAGGTTCTTCCTGTGTGGAAAATGAAAAGAATTACTTTGTGGACCTATGAATCCAGTGGGAGTTATGACTAGGTGCAGGAAGTATAAGTGTTCAGGATGTGTGGACAGAGTCTGACACTCTCATAAAACTACTGGTATTTATATTGAAATGAATTCCAGGAATTGGAAACAACAGGGATATTTCTGTTCTTGTTTATCCTTTTATGGACATTGAAGGAGCCACAGAAATTCAAGGAGAACAGGGAAACCAATGCAGCAGTTGCACTCTGTAGATATTATATTCACAATGAGCTAAACTTGTGGACAGGGACAGGATGGAAAATCAGAGAGAGAACAAAGTGATGGGATTGTCAACAAGAAGTGAACTCATTAGCGACTTATTAAATGGTGATCTGTATGTACACTACCTTAACAAAAACCATTTGAAAAATCCAGGTTGATGATTCTCTATTCCAGTTTTTGTAGAGGTCCTTAAGACTCAGGTTCACCTGGAGTTTTTGAAGGTCACATTATATGATAATTAATGTAGAACCAGAATCTCTTAAGAAATGTTATAAAAAGTATTTCATTCTTAGTACCTCTTTCTCTATGAGTGGCGATTCTATATGTTGTTGTCAGAGCTAAAGTTTTACTTTTTGTTTTTAGTACTTGTCAGGTGTTGAATCCTCCTTAAAGCTTTGTGACAAAGGTCTGCTATATCTAGGCACCCTGCCCCTAACTAAAATGATAATAAATCTTTGAAATTTATGTACTTGAGTATAAGATTTATTTATTGATTTAATTTGTGGCTGGTGCTGAACTCTGGGCCTGGTTGCCATCCCTCAACACTTCAGCTCAAGTCTAGTGCTCTACCACTTGAGCCACAGTACCACTTCTACCTTTTTCTGCTTAGGTGGTGCTGAGGAATCAAACCCAGGGTCTTGTGCATTCAAGGTAATCTGTCTACAACTGATCCACCTTCTCAGCCCTTATGAGTGGTATGTTTGTGCACAGGTCTATCAAGCAAATCTATTGAGCAAATGTATTCATTTGCCACTAGACATATTCAAAATTATGAATTATCTGATATTTTAATGAATAAAACTGTTATCATTGATACTAGGAAGTGTTTGTCTCCCCATACTAAAAACATGGAGGAGGGTTTTTAAAACTAAAACTACAAAATAAATTTTAAGATCTTGTTGCTAACAAATGTGTCCACGTATTATTACATTAAACAGAAAATTCAAAATGGTTTTTTTCATTAATACAGAGATCAAAGGACTTATAATTCTTATTTCAAGATGAAAATTAAAGGGGAAAAACAGTCAGGAGGTAAAATTTATATTGAATGTTAATAGTTAAAGAGGAAAAGAAGATCCTAGATGACAAATTAAAGACAAAGCAATATCAGAGCACTATATGCTCAATATTAAATAAGAAGGTTTAATTGAAAAATTGAGCTGGAATGTGCGCATCAGGCAAAAGCAAGAAATCAGAGCTTACCACCAACAAAGAAACACCATAATGCATATCTGAGAAAAAGGAAAAAAGTTCCTTGTCCTTGATTTCAATGATACATATAAGCCCCATACACACGCGAGCACGCGTGTGCGTGCGCGCGCGCACACACACACACACACACACGAATGTATGCAACAGCTCAACCTACTCACATACATTCAACATGAATCAAAGATCTTCCTATAATATTTGGAACTTTAAAAGTTTCTAGTCTTGGAAATAATTGATAACAGATGCATAAGCAAATATTTTCTGAATAACACTCTGTCATGTAAATGAGAATTTCTGATGGTTATATCTACTTAAAATATCTCTGAATCTCGGAAGAATTAAACAAGAGACAATACGAATTTGGGACTATAATTCTACTAGCTATTCTGCAAAAGCTTAATAAGAAGTTCTGAGGTCCAATATTAAATACCAAATTAATTCATTAATACATGTGTAAGTGAAGTGAAAGACAGTTATCAGAGACCTATGCTGCCTCCAATTCTCAGCAGGCTTCACACTGTGACACCTTTGATTCTGCTGTGCCAGGCCCACAGTTCTTTTCCCTAGAGCAGTGGCACTGCTGGGCTTGGGAATGGGGTCTGTGTGGAGAGGGAAGAGGCCACAGGGGAGGCCGAGCTTTGGTTGGGGCTAAGAGCGGTGGGGAAAGGATGGTGGGGAGGCCCTGACAGAGGCTGTGAAGGGAGGAAGAGGCAGTTGGCTAACAGATCATGCAGCAGCAGCCCTAAAGGCAGATGGGTTCTGGGGAGTGTCTGTGAGGTGTAGAATTTGGGGTGAATTTGCTAGGGCCTGTTTGTTTGGTGAGGAGAGGAAGAAGTATCCAGTCCCACCCAAATAGATAATGAAAAATAAGACAACCAATGCCTGAAGAATTTCAAGAACAAAGGCAGGGACTTATAGGTAAACTCTAGGGGCAGTGAGGACAGCAAGGTTGGGCCTGTGGTTGTCATGTCTCCTTCGATGCCCTTGGAAGTGAGGGCCAGCTCTGCTGTGGGCTAGGTCTGGATCTTGCCTTGAAGCAGACACCAGGAATTGTCAGCACAGCCTCAGCCTGCCCCAATGAGGTGGCCTGTTGTGGGTGCTGTAGCCTGGGCAGTTGCTAGGAGGCTATACACAGAAGGGCAGAGGAAGCATGGCTGGTAGGATCTGCTCCAGCCCAACCAAGCTCAGGGCCACTTGGGAAGTTCCAGCTCTGGATCAGGATCAGGCACTGCTCCAGACAAGTAGGGCCTTTGCGGACCTGTGCAGTGGCTGCCACGTGTGGGTTGTGAACCTCCTTAGAATGGCCGAGGAGTCTCAATGGAGAGGTGCATTTGCTTCTGTGCCTCTCCCATCTTCTGGATTCCTGCTCTCCTCCTGCCTCCTGCCATGTCCAACTACAGGAGTCAACTTCTCCAAGCCACTGAGAGGCCATCCCAGAGATGTTCACAGGGCTTTCCAGGCTGCTTCACCATGAATGCAGGGCTCACAGGGTGCCATCCTCCAGGCAAAGCATACCCCCATTTCAGCTTGGTGACTCCTGCCTAGAGGATCACAAACTGCATTCTTACACAGAAATCCAGGGGTACACAAAGCTGTCCTGCAGTCTAAGGCATCCTTTACTTCCTCCTGCTCAGGTGTGGAGCAGCTGTGGAGCCAACTGCAACATCGTGATTGATTATCTAAAAAGAAGAGGAAAAAAGCTTCATTGTCCCAGTACAGCTGCCCCTGGGGTTCTCTGTGTACACTAGTCTTGTGCTTAGATAACGATCCCCAAAGACCACCACGAAGCCAGTCTCATGTGACCACATTAGAGTCATTTATTGCAAGCTCGAGCCTGGACTCACAACTGTCACCATTGCAGTAGGTCAGAATTGAGAGCCCCGACCCTTCAGTTAACTGGGTAATCTTATAACAATCTTATTGGCTATCTAGTGCAGGCTAAGCAATAAACAATAATTTGTGGAGGAGAAGGAAAAAAAAAACAAAATCGTTAAATAGGGATACAGGTGGACCCATTGCAACAATGAGATGTACAAGTTCTTATGGGGAAAAACGAACTTTACAACTTTGGTGGGGGGGAAGGAGGGGAGGATTCGATGAGTGGGGGGGGAGGATGGGAAGTGATGGGAGGTTGAAACAAAGGAGGAGGCTACAATGCTTGATAAGAAATGTACTCATTATCTTTCCCATGTAATTGTAACCCCTCTGTACAATGTTTTCACAATTAAAAAGTAAAAAAAAAATTAAAAGATTAAAAAAAAATCTGTAGCTTTAGGTACTTCCTGTCATCCGCTGATGGCTATTGCTAGGGGAGTTATGGGCAGAACGTTATTGTGACATTTCACGTTTTTTCTAGGAACCTGAGTTCTAACTTTCAGTAAAAGTCTACTTACAATGGGTACTTTCAGTAGAGGTCTTCACAATGGATACTTTCAGAGTATTCGGAGTCTAAGTCTAGAATGCCTGTACTTTGGCAAAGACTTCTCACTAGGGGTGGGTGTGTGTGTGTGTGTGTGTGTGTGTGTGTGTGTGTGTGTGTGTGTGTGTGTGTGTGTGTGTGTGTGTGTTGTGTGAGAGAGTCAGACCCAGCTGAGGTTTGGGGTGAAATACTCTTGCCCTTCAGCATTGAGTTTTGGTATCTATTGTTAGTCCCACCTCCCCAAATTTGAGTTCTAAAGTTGTCCTTGTAAATACTTTTATCCTTTGATCTTCTTGATATTCAGATTCCTAAAGGTCTGCTTATGAACTTTAATATTTGCTTCATGAAGGTGATGTCTTTCTTTTAACTTTTATGAAGCACTTTGCTCTCTTTAAATGCAGTTTGTGCTGTGTTAGTGGTTTTACTTAGACCAGACTATGGTGGCCCAGGCTGTGCCTGTTAATTCTGAGATTAGTTTAGGCCAATATGAGATACTATACTTTCAGTATATCAGTGAAGGAAGTTCAGCATCTTTATTGAAACAATTTCCTGGCTGTAAATACAAACAAAAACATCCAGTGATAAAAACGTACAATCTGTTGTTTTTAGTTAATTGTGCACAACTGTAATGAAAAAAAATCTTTTTACTAAAATTAGTATTTGTAATGGGAAAAAATCAAATGTTATAAATCTTAAAAATCGATCAAATACCAAAAGAAAAAGAAAGACACTAATTAGGAATGAAGTACAAATGTAAGTCTTTAATAAATAAATGAAATGTTTGAGATTCATATCCAAATAGAAAATAAGAAGGAAAATAAAGAGGAAAGTCACTGAGATCCTATCTTACACACCAGAATAGCTATCACCACTCAAATAAATAAAATGCTGGATAGGTTGAAATAAATCAGGAACTATATTTGGTTTTGTGGCATTGTAAACTAGTGCAAACCATAGGAATATCTTAACGGAAGTTTACACAATATCAAAAAGACAGATATGTTGATGTCCTTTACCGCATTTGGATACATATTGAAGGAATATAAATCAACATGAACATCCATGTTCATGGCAGCAATATTCACAGCAACCAAGCTGTGTAATCAACCTAGATGCACCAGAAAGAGGGAATGAAGAAAATGTGCTATTCATAGCTGTGAACATGTTCTGGTATATGAAAAGTGAATGTTTCTACTGTATCATTGCTAAATATTTTGAATATATACCTAATCCTACTTTCATTACGTTTTGTGGAATGGTGTTTCTGCTTTAATGAGGAATGTCCATATTGATTTTCAGACCAGTTACAATAGGTTGAAGATATCCTATAATATGTGGATATTAGATCTAAATTTAAATATATCAATGAACACATAGAGGACCATCATATATAGTTTATAATTTGAACCAATTTTAAGAAGGCAAAGGTTAGGGAAAAAAATGCTGTTAGAAGTTGAACAAATACACATACATGGAAAAATACAAAAACATGTGAAACTAATTACTGCTAATAGTAAAACATTTTCCTCAAGTTTTAACAATGAAACTATTAAAATAATACTTAATAACATCAAATAAATATGCCATAGAAGAAAATGTACCATAGATATACGTTTCCCCATAATTTGTTTTACTTTATAACAAATGGATTAGAAGAAAGTGTAATTACATGTCTGAAGATGCTACCACTTTCAAGTTTCATTGATTGAATCCAGCAAAGGAAAGTAACAGAGAAGTAGAGAGTAAGAACAACCTGGGATATGGATAAAGATACTCAGTAGAACTTTGTGAGGAAAGAATGTGCTCCGTTTTCCTGATCAAAATAGAGCTAGGACAGCTAACTTTTGACAGAACACTTGTAATGTAGAGTAGTGGAGTTAGTAATTTAGGTAGTAATTTTTTACTTTTATTCCCTAATCTTATGATGTGATTCCCAAATGATGTGAGTGATACTAGATTTTCTTTTTTTTTTGGGGGGGGAGGTCCGGTTGTGGGGCCTGAACTCTGGGTCTGGGCGCTGTCCCTCAGCTTTTCAGCTCAAGGCTAGTGCTCTACCATTTGAGCCACAGTGCCATTTCCAGCGTTTTTCTTTTTGCTTATGTGGTGCTGAGGAATCAAACCCAGGGGCTCAGGCATGCAAGGCAAGCTCCCTACCACTCAGCCACCTTCCCAGCTCCCTGATTCTAGATTTTCTGAGCCCTTTTTTTTTCACCAAAAGTTTCTAATTCCTCACACTGACAATGGTTCTTCTGCTACTCTCATTTCTCCTTGTTTCTAAACTAAACACCTGTAACCTTTTGGTTCATGAGAAAGAGCTGGAGAAATATGAGGATGGCTTGGAATCTGAGCTAACATCCACTCCAGCTTGGAGGATCTGGTAAAGAACTTCCACATGGGTCTCACAATCTGATATTAATTGACCTCTTTGGAAATGGAGAAACTCACTCCCTCAGGCAGAATCTGTCATTCCTTGACTTTCTCTGAAGAGGTTTCATACTAGGGCACAATTCAGAGAATGAGCTTTCCCATTGTCAGAAGGAACAGGTTGAAAACTAAAAGTGGCCTCAGGACCCAAAGGGCCAGTCAGAAACCAAGAGATCACACTTTCCTCATCACCCAGGACCTTCTGGTTGGAATAGAGCCTGAGCAAAGTCTAAGATGGAGATAAACTGAGACTGGGCCTAAGGAGGAAACAAAAGCATGACCCTCTCTTTGATTACAAGGGAGTTATGTAGTGAGACATGAAAACTTCCTTCATAAAAAAATTCACTAGGTAAGTTATCTCACTGCCACTTTGCAGGAGGTCAGTTTCCCCAAAGAAGAAGTACTTAAATGTTGTGACTGCCAGTTTGCTCTCTAGGCTGTTGTCTCTCTCACCCCTTCTCATGTCAGGAATGCATTGCTTCTTTCAGGCACTCAGCTACCTGTCCTGACTCCTAGGCAGTAATACTATAGGCTGTTCTTCGGCTAACCTCTTGCATTTAAGGTAGAATAGGCCCAGGCTATGGTCATGCCAAGTGGTAGATTCAAGAGGTGAATATAAGCTCAGATTTGTACAGTACAACAAACATATTGAAAAAATTAAATTAAATTAATAGGTAAGTAATTTAGGGTTTATAGCAACAAAATTAGGTAATTATTAGTAATACATCTAGAATCACGGATTAGGAAGAGAACAGTGAAGTAGGTTCAGGATAAAATGGAAAGATACCCCATAGCCATAACAGGATAGTATGAAGGTACTATTGGCATAGGTCCATTTACTATCTTAGGAGTGACCTTGGATAGGAGGCTTTTAGAATAATATCTAAAAGAGAGTGACTTTCTGGGCACTGGTGGCTCACACCTCTAATCCTAGCTACCCGGGAGGCTGAGATCTGAATATTATGATTCAAAGCAAGCCCAGGCAGAAAAACCCAGAAGTGGTGCTGTGGTTCAAGTGGTAGAGCATGAACCTTGAGCTCAGGGACAATGCCTAGGCCCTGAGTGCAAGCTTTAGGATCAGCAAAACAACAAGAAACAATAACGATAAAAGAAATAAAACGACTTAAAGATATGCGATGGAATGATGATCATGTGTAACTGTTTAGCGATCATAAAAGGAGACAAAATTTGGAGCAAAATGATATCTATTTTTTACTAATCAAGGATGCAAAGCAAATGCCAAATTCCTCTTCTCAAAAACTTCTAAACATGGACTGGGAATATGGATCAGTGGTAGAGTGCTTGCCTTGCATGCATGAGACCGTGGGTTCGATTTTTCAGTGCCACATAAGCAGAAAAAGACAGAAATGCTGCTATGGCTCGAGTGGTAGAGAACTAGCCTTGAATTGAAGAGGTGAGGGACAGTGCTCAGGCCCAGAGTTCAGGCCCATTGTCCGGCCTAAATAAAAACAAAAAAATAAAACAAAAGAAAAAACTTCCAAACTTATCTTTTCTCATAATTGAAGAGAGGCTCCTTTTACAGAAATTCTCCTTATCTAGCTGAAGGTCATCAGAACTTCAGTACACTTTTCCTGTTGAGATATAATGCACCTAACTCTACTGAACCTAATCATGGCTAGGAAAGTATGGACATTGATAGGTTTGTTATATTTTTCCTTATAAATATATAATACTGTCAGTTATGATATAATATATTATAATATAGAATATATTATACATTGTATTATATATTAAATATATTATATCATGTATTATGTATTAACAGACTTCCTAATTTTAGATGTAGGAACAGGCAACATATTGAAAGAAAAATGATTGAATCTCTGAGTTATTTCTCTACCACAGTACAATACCAGGTTTCATTCTTATTACCCAGAGAACAACATAGGAAAGCGATGCCCATGGATGTGGTTCTCTGGATTTTGGAAATTGTGATCATATATATATATACATATACATATATATATATATGTATGTATATGAAATAGATCATATATATATATTTAAATATATATAACAAATCGTTTAATAATAGTGAATATGTAAAGCTATAACAACAGATAAGTAAGTGAATACTTATGTGCACACACTCCCAGTCACCTTCATGTATAAGAATTTCTTTTCTTGCTCCTATTCACCAACACAGAGAGTATATGAGTTGCCCTTCAATTGACCTGGACGTTCTTTATCGGTATACTGTAGCTTCACATCCTTTGTTCCCTAAGTAGCCAGATGCTATGTATTCAATAACAAAACTGTTACAGGCAAAAGTATCCACCCTGAAACATAGAGGAACTTGGATTTCAGAAATGCCACAAATAAGTGGGAGGTACAGCAGTACTTTTCAAAATTGAATAGATTACATATTTATTAGAAAGCTTGTAAGAAAAAAAAACTTCAGTGTAGGATGATACACTTGAAGAAAACTACAGTTTAAATTACATATAGCCGGTGCTGCAATATACAATAAATAAGAATTAAAAAAATAAATTATATATGACATCAAATTACAAAGTTCCAGGGCATTTCTCTACTCTTGAGAAATAGAGTAATCCATATTAAAAATAAATAAATGAAAAGACGAATGTTTTATACCAAATTTCAAAACATACTATATGTTATACAAAGGAAATGCAATAAGCATGCATTTTACAGTCTAGTAACATCATATGTTATGAAGAATCTGATTAACTGATTCATAAAAATCAATAAAATGCAGTTAAAACATCCGATATCTCAAGTGTCCACTTAGCAGAATACTTTCAATCTATGGTGTCTATTTTGCATAGTATTCAGCCCTATCCATTCCACAATGGCATAAGGCTCTTCCTGAGAAAGTCCAGAGATCCGTCTACTGTGAGTGCTCAATGTAGACCTGTTCCCATTCTCTTTTATTTGGGCATGTGATAGACTGACTATCTGTTAATTGCCAAAGGCACAATTTAGACAGGCTTCCAGTATTGATATTTTAGCTCTCAGAATAAAAGGGAAATTGAAGACAGAAAGACAGAGGTTAAATCTACCAGATCCCTGAAAGATTTCTATCATTGTGCTAAACCTGTAGTTTTCTATTGACAGTTGAACAAACTGCAGTAATTGCCACTCCAACCACATGTCCAAAAAGTGGCTTTCCAAATATTAGCCTATTTTCACTTTGGTAAATCAAGACACACTATTGTGGCCCCGTTTCACTTAAACTATCAGCTATGGTTGACCCAAAGGATAGTTGACCTTACCAATTTCTTAAATTTTAGGTCATCACACAATCACTTCATAGCCCTTAAACATTAAAAATACCTACCCATATAAGTCTGCATTACATACTCATTACTGTTTTTTTCATTTGTCATGTTTTACATATTTGTGTATCCCAGGACTTAGCTCTGTAATATTCCTTCACATGGTTGTTACCACTGAGTACAGTAATTATTTCTGTATTTTTTCTCCAGTTCTGTTTTCTTTAATTAAAGTCCTTAATAGCATCCTGTCTACTGACAACTCCTAACTACTGATTTTAGCAAACTCAAAAGATCCCAAAGTGAGCTTTGATCTCTATCTACAAACCAATCCCTCATTACTATTTAATTAAGTGATAAATCTTCCAGCTATCTTTTCAAAATACCTTGGAGTCATTTCAGACTTATGTAATTTTTCACACCTCATATTTAATCTATGACCAGGTTTCGACAAATTAACTCACTATACATTTTAGGAACTATATATATATATACATACATATATATACATACATACATATATATATATATATATATATATATATATATATATATATATATATACATATATGGTATATGAGTGCCAGTACTATGACTTAAATTTGGGGCCTAGGTTCTTTTATTTTTCTGTTTTTGGGAGGACGGGTCCAGTCATGGGCCTGAACTCTGGGCATTGGTGCTGTCCCTCAGCTCTTCAGCTCAAGGCTAGTGCTCTACCACTTGAGCCACAGCGCCACTTCCAGCTTTTTTCTTTTTGCTTATGTGGTGCTGAGGAAATGAACCCAGGACCTCATGCATTGAAGGCAAGCGCTCTAGCACTGAGCCACCTCCCAGCCCCTTACTTTTCTTTTTTGCTTAGGCTTTATTTGGTGTAAAGATCACCTAGAATGTCATTAGGCACACCCTTTTCATTTAAAAATATGTATATTTTGTAGCAATGTTATTGCCATTATTGTAGGGAGCCGAGGCGAGACTCCGCCCACTCCCTTGCAGTTTTGAGGATTACCACTCCAGACTGTGCTTGGCGGGACGCCTGGGCTGTGCGCGTGCGCGAGCAAGGTAGTGTCCCCAGCCAATCCCATGACACCTGGTGATGGTAAAAGGCAGGCGACCAACAATAGAAAAGACCCGTGTTCGAATTCCCTATATAAGCGGCTGTATTTCGGGTGCACGCTCTCTCGCGCCCAAGCTCTCCTACAACTAAAAGGCTCTCCAATAAAGCGTGATCTGAGAAGACTCCTGGAGTGGTGGTCGTTTTTCCTCGCTGGTCGAGTAGGCGGTCACTACAACTGGTGCTGAAACCCGGGAACGAACCTGGGACAGGACCCGCGCGAGAGGCCGAATTGGAGCCAGAACTCAACACGCGGAGAGGAGACGTTGGTAAATATCCCCCGGTATGCTGTTCACTGTAGATTTAGATATTTATTGGTTGCTTGCATTGCTTCTTCCCTTGTGGCTTGTCTTTTTGATGGTGCGCACTTGCCTCGAGGAGGGAGGGTTTGATTTAATCAAGGAAGGACGCAAAGTACTAACGCAGCATCAGGATAGTCTATCAGAGTCAGTATACAGTAATGGGGAGGAAAAGAGGCCTAAAAGAAAAAGGGAAAAAAGACAGAAGGATCCTAAAGAATTGAAGCGAGAGGGGCTGCAGCCCTCACAAAAGGAGAAGGGTTTTAGGGAGGGGGTCTCAAGGAGACCTCCGTGCCCTTCTTTAAAAGCAAACCGGTTCTCAGCCCTACATGTGGAAGGGCGGGACCAAGAATATAGTAATCTTGTGAGTGACTCAGAGGAAGAAATGTTAGAGGAGGAGGGAGAGCAGCTCGATCCAGCTGATAGTGAAGAGTTAGAAGAGGCTGCGGCGGAGCACGTGGCAGACAAATATGGAGGGTGGCGCCCCCTAGGGGTGGGAGTACCGCAACAGCCAGGGAGAGGAAACGGAGCTGGCCCTCACCCGTCGGCCCCCCGCCGTGCCCGCTGGCAGGGAAGAGTCACTTTATTAAAGAAAATACCTGGTCGCAGCTGGCAGCTGCTTTCCCAGTTTTTGAAAATCCGATTACTGCTGAAAGAAATTTTGAGCCGGTTTCCTACTCCCAGCTTAAGGATTTAGTTGAGGCAGTCCGTACTTATGGAGTGACGGCTAATTATACCACTGCCTTGCTCCGAAGATTGACCTTCAATGCCATGACGCCCACGGACTGGTTTGAGGTAGCCCGTACCTGCCTTAATCATGGGCAGTACCTCGATCTCCGGTCTATTGTTCAAGACAAGGCTCAAGCCCAATACACACAAAATGTCCGTGACGGGCACCCGGACTGGACCGTAGACATGCTTCTCGGGCAGGGAATCTACTCGGTAGACCAGACAGGATATCCCTTTGAAGTATACCGCCAGGTAAACGAGGTTTTTTACATGTCCTGGCGAGCCCTCCCAAACAAGGGAGAGGTGGCTGGCAATCTAACAAAAATCATGCAGGCCCCTAATGAGCCATTTTCTGATTTTGTTGCCCGTATGCTAGAGACAGCCGAGCGGGTGTTAGGAAATCTGGAAACAGCCATGCCATTTGTACAACAAATCATTTTTGAACAAAGCACCAAGGAATGTCAGACGGCAATTACCCCAGTAAGAACCCAAAGCCTAGAAGCTTGGTTAAAAGCCTGCAGAGAAGTAGGTGGCCCCCTGACCAATGCGGGGCTGGCAGCTGCTGTCTTGTCGGCTGCCGGGGCCGCAAAAGATAGTAAAGGAAAAGGGTGTTTCCGGTGTGGTCAGTTGGGACATTTTAGACAGCAATGCCCACAAAATGGTGGTCCTGCACAAAACATACCCAGGCCGCCAAGGACTCCAGGAGTGTGTCATCGTTGTAAAAAGGGAAAGCATTGGGTCAACGAATGCAGGTCAGTTAGAGACATCAATGGACATTTTATCCCCCAAATTACTCCAAACACTAATTCGGAACAGGAGCCAAAAAACGGAGAGAAGGGCCCTCGTCCCCAGGGCCCGAAAGTTTATGGGGCATTTCAGACTCTGGCTCCCGGACAGCACCTGCTACAACCCCCCAGCCAAGAAGAGCAACCTCAGGCTCCGCAGGGTTGGACCTCTGTGCCACCTCCGGACAGGTATTAACACTGCAGATGGGAGTCCAGATTGTGGAGACAGACATGACAGGACCCCTAGATGAAGGCACTGTAGGAATAGGTTTAGGACGCTCCTCCTCCACAATGAGAGGATTAATAATTTTCCCGGGAGTGATTGACCCTGACTATACGGGGACTATCAAGGTCCTCTGCCATGTCCCCCATGGAGTGGTGTCCATTTCTCCCGGGGATAGAATTGCACAGCTCCTGCTTTTGCCTTCTCTTCATGGCAACTTCCCTGCTAAGGAGATAGAGAGAGGAGATAAAGGGCTAGGCTCCACTGGAGTCGACCTTACATGCCTGTCCATAACTTTAGACCAAAGACCCATGTTAACTCTCCAAGTAGAAGGGAAAAGATTTGAGGGACTGGTGGATACAGGGGCAGATCGAAGCATCATCCAAAGAGGGGAGTGGCCAAAGCAATGGCCAACTCAGAAATCCTCCCAGACCTTGCAAGGGCTGGGCTATGCTGATGCCCCACAGTTAAGTGCAAAAGAATTGACTTGGAGAACAGACGAAGGCCAAGTTGGAAAAATGCAGCCATTTGTGGTAGACGTCCCTGTCAATCTTTGGGGAAGAGATGTGCAGCAACAGCTAAAGTTAACTTTAACTAATGATTATTCTGAGGCCAGTCAGAATATGATGAAACAGCAAGGATTTGTGCCAGCCTTGGGGCTTGGTCGGCGTCTCCAAGGACGCAAGGAGCCGATAGAGCCACTTCCTAAACAGGACAGGAAGGGTTTGGGTTTTTCTTAGGGGCCTCTGAAAACAAAGCTTCCACTGAAGGTGTGGTACCCATACCTTGGTTAACGCAAAAGGCGGTGTGGGTTCCTCAGTGGCCCCTCTCTCGAGAAAAATTGGAAGCGGCTCAAACTCTTGTCCAGGAACAGCTGCAGCTGGGGCATGTTGAGCCTTCAGTGTCATCTTGGAATACCCCAATTTTTGTTATCAAAAAGGCCTCCGGAAAATGGAGATTATTACATGACCTTAGAGCAGTAAATGCCCAGATGCAAATTATGGGACCCATCCAAAGGGGACTTCCACTGCTGTCTGCGTTACCTAGGGAGTGGCCTATTCTGGCCTTAGACATTAAGGATTGCTTTTTTTCCATACCTCTTTATGAAAAGGATAGGGAGCGCTTTGCCTTTACTTTGCCCTCGGTTAATCATGAAACCCCGGATGCTCGCTATCAGTGGAAAGTTCTCCCCCAAGGGATGGCTAATAGCCCAACAATTTGTCAATTGTTCGTGGGGGCTGCATTAACCCCTGTTAGGGAAAAATTTCCAAAAGTACGGATTGTCCATTATATGGATGATATCTTGTTGGCTGCTCCCTCGGTAGAGACTCTTCATAAAGTGTTTGGGCAGGTAACGGAGACCTTAGCTAATAAAGGATTAATTATTGCCCCTGAGAAGGTTCAGCAGACTAGTGTTGTTCAATTTCTGGGAACCATTGTTTCCCCTACTGAGATTAAACCACAAAAACTTTCCATTCGAACTGGTCATCTTAAAACACTTAATGATTTTCAGCAATTGGCAGGAGATATTAATTGGATAAGGGGGTTTCTTAATCTCCCTCGGTCAGAGTTGTTACCTTTATTTGCTATTTTGGAGGGCGACCCTGAAGTCACCTCCTCTAGATCCCTGACACCTTTAGCACTAAATTCCCTACAAAAGGTTGAGGCAGCTTTGTCTAGGGCTCAACTTTCACGGGTTGATTTAAAATTACCTATTGATTTATGTATATTAAAAACAAAAAATTATCCCACGGGGGTTCTTTGGCAAAATGGCCCCTTATTGTGGCTCCACGGCAATTCTGTGGGAGCAAAAACTGTTCAATATTTTCCTGAATTAGTGGCTAAACAGGCAATTTTGGGTATGAAGTATTGTTTAATGCACTTTGCAAAAATTCCAGATAAATTAATTATTCCATACACCCGTGAGCAAGTTGAAATTTTAGCAGCCACAATGGATATGTGGGCAATTCTTGTTTGCTCATTTCCAAATGTAATTGATAATCATTATCCTAAGCATCCTCTGCTTGCCATAGTTAACAAAAATTTAGTGTATTTTCCTGTTGTCACTTCAAAGGAGCCCTTGGCTGATACTCTAACCATCTTTACGGATGGATCAAAATCTGGACAAGGTGCCTTTTTTGTTCAAGGACACAAACAGCCGGTAGTCTTTAATTTTCGGCCGAATGTCCCACAGGCTGTTGAATGTTTAATTGTGCTTGAAGTTTTTAAAAGATTTGATCAACCTTTTAACTTATTTTCTGATTCATTATATGTTGTAAATGCCGTTGCTTCTCTTGAAGTTGCTGCTTCAGTTAAGCAGGCCAGTACAATTTCTAATGTTTTGTTACAGATTCAATCCCTTATCTTAAACAGAAAACATCCTTTTTATATTGGACATATTCGTGCCCACTCTATGTTGCCGGGCCCAATGGCAAAGTGTAATGATTTGGTGGACCAGGCAACTCGGGCTATGGCTCTGGTTGCTGCTGATCCTGTAGAATTGGCAAAAGACTTTCATAGATTGTATCATGTACCTGCTAATACCCTTAGGAAAAGATATAATTTGTCCAGGCATGTGGCAAGAGATATTGTTAAAGCCTGTAAATCTTGTGTTACCTTTCTTCATCCTCCCCATGTGGGGGTAAACCCCAGGGGGTTGAGACCAAATGCCCTATGGCAAATGGATGTTACTCATCTGACGGAATTTGGTAAGTTGAAATATTTACATGTGTCTGTGGACACCTTTTCCGGTGTCATTCATGCCACACCTTTGGCAGGAGAAAAGGTGTCTCACGTCAGAATACACTGCTTAGAAGCTTGGGCAGCTTGGGGAAAGCCCCTTAGACTCAAGACGGATAATGGCCCTGCTTATACTTCCCATGGTTTTCGCGCCTTTTGCGCACAAATGCAGGTTGCCCACACCACCGGATTGCCCTACAATCCTCAAGGACAAGGTATAGTGGAAAGAGCTAATAGAAGCATAAAAGAAATGCTTCAAAAACAAAAAGGGGGAGTTGCTGAGTCCACGTCCCCCAGGGAAAGACTTTCTCTTGCGCTCTTTACCCTTAATTTTTTAATTCTAAATGACAACGATCAGTCTGCCGCAGATCGGCATATGACAAGAGACTCCATGGATACTAAAGACATGGTTATGTGGAAGGATGTTATTAATAATAAATGGTATGGACCAGATCCGGTAATAACGAGATCCAGGGGAGCTGTTTGTGTTTTTCCACAGAGTCAAGAAGTACCTCACTGGGTGCCAACGAGACTGACCAGGCCAGTGGAGACTGCAGAAGAACCCCATCTTGAAGATGCCATCCACTCTTCTCCTGATACAGCTGATCTTCCTGCTGTTAGCAACAGTGCTAATAGCAATCCCTGTGATAGCTAAACCAATGATGCTGTGGGCTGTTACAATTTACTGACTGGATTGCCTCTGCGGTGTCCTTTGTCAAAGAGCGGGCGGGAGTCGGAATGTTTTTAGCCTGCTGCTTGGGAGGATGCGTGGTCTGCCTATGGTTGGTCTGTCGCCTTCGAGCCCAAACCAGAAGGGACAAGGTTACACCTGGTGACGGTAAAAGGCAGGCGACCAACAATAGAAAAGACCCGTGTTCGAATTCCCTATATAAGCGGCTGTATTTCGGGTGCACGCTCTCTCGCGCCCAAGCTCTCCTACAACTAAAAGGCTCTCCAATAAAGCGTGATCTGAGAAGACTCCTGGAGTGGTGGTCGTTTTTCCTCGCTGGTCGAGTAGGCGGTCACTACACATTATAACCATAATTAGGAAGATAATGTAGGTTCATCTGCTCCATACATCTTGAAAGGTAATGAATATGAAACTTACAGAATATCCTCAGATATGCCTGGTGGAAACCTGGATTTGAATTATGGGTCGACAGCTGATCAGTATTAGGTACTTGGGAAATTTGTTTGGCCTTCTTTCCTACTTCTGTTTTTCATAAAATAATTCATTTCCTAAATGGAAGAACTATCATGAGCACTAAAATTACCCTAATGCATGTGCAGTTCTTGGAATGGTGTCTGCACATTTGTACTAGGTCCCAGAGAAGTCAACTTCCATCAACATGGTCCCAGCATCCTTCCTGAAGGCCTTAAGACATATATGCCCAATTGATACTAATATCTGTGAAAATATGTCTTTACTAAAAAAAAGTCTTTTCTTCATATGAAACAATGAAAGTAATGTTGGGGCTGTCCTGTGGCTTTTACTCTGAAGTTTTGCCTAAATTTTATTCTTACTCTATTAGTGGTATCAGTAGCATTTTTTTGTGCTACCCTTAATTTTTCTAGTTCTGTGTTCCATTTGGAATACTATTTTAACTTAGTTTATAATCTTTGTTATCAGAATAAATAAACTACAACTGCTGAGGTTTTAAATAAAGAGACAATTTTAAGTGTGCATTACATTTTATGTCCTTAGTACTATCCTATAATTATTCCTTTTAGGTTATATATCCTTAACAAACCATTTATTAAGATTTCTTATATGATTTATATATTTATTATGTGATTCTTATATGATTTCTTAGAGATCCATAAATAAAACATCTCAGAACAGGAAAAGAGTAGGTAAGAAGTCATAAAAATACTATTATGGTGTCTTAATGGCTAAGTGTATAAAGAACATGTAACAAAACAGTTGGAAGATTCATTTGCTCTTTTTTCTATTCTCTCATCCTTCATTGTAGAAACCTTCTCACTATGAAGTGCCAAGTCGTCTGGACCTTTCAAGCCTCGTCTCAGTTACAGAAGTGATGGGATTAGGACATGTGCTCCAATGACTGGCTTTTAGGAATTTCACAATAAAGCAATACCAGTACATATAAAGAAACTTTTGTGAGTGATGTGGATTGACTTCCTCAATTGCCAAAATTAAATTCATATGTCAAAACATCAAATTACGTACATTATAATATATGCAGTTCAACTGGCATCACTAACACTTCCATAAATCAAATGCAAACTAAAAGCTCTATATCAAAAACCAACATCTAAGGCAGTGTTGGAAATACAAGAAGAAACACAATAAATCTAATGGAATGAGATCTTTAACACTGGCAATGAGAAATGATAGCTGAATTTTTAAACAAGCTTGGAAAGTTCAGGTGTCCACTAATGATGTGATTGTAGTTGCGGAACTTACCTTGGTATTAAGATTAGAGGTAAAACTCAAAGGCAGCTAAGGTTGCTGCACTATTGTAGCTCGATACAGTGTGACCCTCCCTGATAATGGTATAGCACAGAGTAGAAGCTAAGTCAATAAAATGTATAGGAAGGATTTTCCACTGAGAATAATTGCAGGGGGTGATCATCACTCTTGTATTGAAAATGTACAGCCCATCATTCTACTTTAAATTCTAGAGTATTTCTGATCTGAAGACAATTATAACACACCAATTTGCTGTGAGTACTGAGCCTTTTAGGTGTGTATTACTGTAATATATGTAAAATCTTTAGAGGTATGAAGTGGCCTGACCCTCAAATTTCATTCTGTTAAGTTTCATGGAGAAATGTTCATAATTATGCAATTCACACTCATCTAAGTCGGAATCAGGCAACTGAGATAAGACATTAGGCTCATTACTCCAGTGACGAGGTTTGTGAACTATGAAATAAATACAATGCTTGATAAGAAATGTACTCACTCTCTTGCCCATGTAATTGTAACCCCTCTGTACAGTAATTTCACAATAAAATAAAAAAATAAAAAATAAAAAAATAAAAAAAGAAATGTACTCATTACCTTGCCCATGTAATTGTAACCTATCTGTATATTATTTTCACAATAAAAAATAAATAAAAAATTTACAAACCTCCCCAAAATAAAAAATAACATTATTTCACAATGTATATGCATTTCTGAAAATTTATGCAGTATCAAATACCAAATGTAAAAATGGTACAATTGTCTATCGCTTATATTATCAGAAGTTAAGATATTCCTGAATTATACTTTCTTGCTAGAGGATCATAGGGAGACTGCTGATGTTTGGTACCTTTTCAGGTGCTCCTATAGACTTGTAAATTTTCTTTGAGGAAGTGTTTTTCCATCGTTTGTTTTGAGGTGTTCAAAATATCAGTACTGTCACTAACCACAAACATAGAACAGCAAAGATGATGGGATACCTTGCCAAAGAACTGAGAAATCACAGGAAGTGATAGGAAAGAGACACCAGAGGACCCAAAGCCTCATTGCTATCTTCTGGATCCTCAAATCCTGCTTAACATGCTTTATATTCATTCTACTACAGGGGTGAGGTAGTGAGTGGCTACAGATATGTCCACAAACTAAGGCATCAATCTAGCTTGTGGTTACAAGTATTAACTGAGGTATTGTTTGTATACATAGTGATAATTGAATCCCTTATTTTTAGGGAGCAGAAGGGAACAATAGTCATTACAACCATAGCACAGACATCCATCTTGTCTCCAAATTCTTAAACTTTTAATGTACAACAGCTCTAACTTAAATACTTTTGAGTTAATAACCCATACCCCTGTCTTCCCTTAACTGTTTGACCTTTCCAGAGCACAGCTCTCAGCCTTTTGATTGCCGTTTGAGATGGCTTCCCAATATATCCCTTTCCAGGTATAACAGTTTGACTCTAGAATCCCTCACAAGTACTATTACAGATGGGTTATTTTGAAAGGCTATTTTTTTCCTAGGGTAGGTTCACTTTTTTAAATTGTATTTTATTAAAAGGTACTGTACAGAGTGGTTACAGTTACATGAGTAAGGTACATTCCATGTTGAATATTGTTACCCACACCATTGTTCTCCTATCCTTTCCCACCCCCACACTTACCCCCCTACCCCAAAGTTGTAAAGTTCATTGCCAGTATAGTATTGTGAATATCATGGTTGCAATGGATCACTTCTTTCATCATTATGTTATTTCCCCTTCCTTCTCCAAATCAGAACATGTATATACAAAATGGAAGGTACCAGAATCAAGACAGAGATGTCCAGGGATAAATCAAAGACAAAATAAAATAAGATCTAGATACACTACTTTCCGACATCAAGGTTGATATCTGAAAAAAAGTACTTGTTTCCATGTCTTGGAGTTCATTTCAATTAGCATCATTTTGTATGGTCAAATGTACATAGCTCTGGAGCCAGCAATCCCACTCATGGGCATTTGTCAAAATTATCTCTAGATACTTAATGGATGAAAAATGGAATTGAAAATAGCAGAGAATAACAAATCATCATGCAGGTATTCTGATTTTTGTAATTCTAATATGAAAGAACTGAAGTTTTGTTTCATGAAGAAGGAAGTTTAGCCTGTAATTTCAATGAAAGTCATCAGTTGTAATGAGTCTAAAGTCTTTTCCTCCAAGATATCCAAGAGTACTATACTCATCCTCTGAAGAGAATTATTTTATTATTATTTTATTTTATTTTATTTTATTTTATTTTATTTTATTTTATTTTAATTAGCTTTGCTTAATATTAATTTACTTGTAGAAAATAAGTTAAAATATCTTGCTCGGGCTGGGAAGGTGGCACATTGGTAGGATTTGCTTTGCATGCAAGAAGCCCTGGGTTCGATTCTTCAGTACCACATAAGCAAAAAGAAAAATGCAAGAAGTGGCGCTGTGGCTCAAGTGGTAGAGTGCTAAACTTGAGCTGAAGAGCTAAAGGACAGCGTCCATGCCCATAGTTCATGCCCCATGACCAGACTCCAAAAAATAAAACACTAAAACTACAAGCACAGGTATGTTTTTTGCAGCATTATTACAATATCTAAGATATGCAACCAGTCCAGATGCCCCTCAATACCCTCAATACATGAATGGATCAGGAAAATGTGGTGTATATATATATATATATATATATATATAGATATAGATATAGATATAGATATAGATATACACACACACACACACAATGGAATTTCATGCTTCTATCAGAAAGAATGGCACAGCCCCTTTCTTAAGAAAATGGAAAGACTTGGAAAAAAATCATTATGTGAAGGAAGCCAGACACAAAGAAACATAGGCTCTATGGTTTCCCTCATTTTTATTAATTAATATATGCTTAGGATAGTCCTGGCAGATAGGTTCATTTTCTTACACTCTTAATATTCGCTGTGTGTGTGTGTGTGTGTGTGTGTGTGTGTGTGTGTGTGTGTGTTTGCAGTAATGAAACTTGACTCGGAGCCTCAAGATCTTGCATGTTTTTTTCACTCATGACTGACTGAATCTGTATTATTTTCACCAAGGTTTCACTCTGTGTTTGATTGAAGAATTGAACATAAATGTCTCATGGATTGCTACCTCAGCCATCTGTGAACCATGTTCTTCCAATCTTAGTCTCATGAGATGAGATTCTGGCATCTAGCTCTATTGCCAAGTGTCATTTGCTTTGTTTGGTTTGGTTTTGTTTTTGTTGTTTTTGTTCATCCAAAATCTGTATGGAAAACAAATAATTTATAATCAGGACTATTCACGTAAAATGTGTGTTGTTTAAAGATTACCTTAATAATGTAATCTTTTGCATCCACATTATGTGATTTGATTTTTTGAACTCCATTGTTGCAGTCAAGTCACTTATATATAATTTGAATCTTCTTGTCTTGGTTTTATGGGGTGTTATGTGTTTAAAAACTATTTATCAATGTTTAACTCTGCACTACTGAAACAAGACCTTCATGATTATTCAATGTGCTGTAAATCATAAGTTTATCACTACTTGAGGCACCATATGAGCACAAATAGTTTCCTATAATACCTACACATATTTTATACCTCAATGCCATGCAATACACACTTCTGCCAAATATGCAAGGGCATCCTTTCTAATTCTCCATGGATTTTCACTGTTCTTCTCTCTACTCTCCAGTGCTAATTCCTGTGATGCTCATGTTGATTTCCTCCCCTGTTACATTCATCATTGCATCTTGGGAACTACTGGTATGCATTACTGTACTTCTGTTCATTCTCCTTGTGCTTCGGCTTGTACCCCTCTCACCTCGAAGGGCTAAAAATTGGGGATATTTGCTTTACTCTTTATCTCAGACATCTACCTTTACTTTCTAGAAATACATTCATTGAATTCCTTCTATAAAGTCTAGTGTCTTGAAAATTATTACTGCGTCTTCGTGGCTTTGTTATGTGGCATAAGGGAAGAACATAGGTCAGTACTGTAACTTAGGTAAAAGATTATTGCAATCATGCTTCAATAGATGTAGTTCATTGGATAATGTTTACTTCAAGGTCTGCCTGCCTGCTTCCTTTTCACTGTTTATTTTTCAATGTAGTCTTTTCTTCTGGAAAATATTTATGGGCCTAGTGAAGGTCAATTCCTACTGTAATTAGTCATTAATTTTATTCCAACCTCATTTCACAGATCCTTCTGAGTTTCTTCAGTGTCTGTGTAGTGCTTCACATTTTTAGATATGTTTTAACATCGATGCAACCAATGATGAAGACACATTCCTTATGTCACCATTTTGATGACTGAAAAAAAACCATGCTGCAATCTCACTGCATGCCAATTTTCTGGTTTTTAATTCTTTTAGATTAAAATTGATGCTGGACAACAAACATTCTGAGTACAATTTTATATTTTCCTAATTATTTTCGTATATTTCCCAATATTATATAAAGCTCAAACATTATCACTTAGTTTTAGGATTTCTTAATCGGTCAGAGTAAAAGTTCTATTCATTCACAATTTTAAGATAATAGAGTGTCCATTATGACCAAGTGAGATATTTTATATTTTTTATTTGTAGTCCTTAAAGGTTGTGGTGGGGAATCAAGTCCAGTGCTTCATGTGTCTTAGTCTACTGTGGGACTCTGAGCCTGATTTGACCTGTGGTTTTATTTTCACTCAACTGGAATAAAGAAAAATTTCACTAGGAATTATTACTTGCTTACTTTCTCCAATATCTGTCACATATATAAGAGTAATATAATTCTACACTGACTGAAAATGTTGTTCCTATTAGAGTAATTGTTTATTTTTTGTAGCCCCACTCTTCATTGTCTTGTCCCTTTCCTATCTCCCATTCCCATAAAACTTGACTGGATCCACTGGAAACCTACTTGCAGCCAGCCTCTTCCTTAAAAAGCCCAACCTTAACTAACCTATCCCGTGGTAGTCTTGCTATAATCTTTCAAAGTCATGACTACAACCAGAATCCTTCCTGAAAATCCTCCTCTGCTATAGGGAAAGCCTTCTTCCACTCCACCCCTTCCTGGAATCCCTGTTCTGCACCACCAGAAACCAGGCCACATCCACATCTCTTCCTATGATCGGCCTTGCTGCACCAAGAACCCCGCCTACATCAGGCTCCTCCCTCTAATCCTAACTTCATCCACCAGATACCCTGTCCCTAACTATTCTATTCCCTCATTGTCCCATTGCTCCCATATTCAATTACCTCCAAGCTCCTATCGTCCCTTTCATACCCCACTCCCATGCAGACTTCTCCCTCGACCCCTCCTGGTTTCATCAGAAACTCCATCCATAACTAGTCTACTTCTAAGAGGCCTAATGTCTTAAACCCAGTCCTGAACCTGCCTCTTCCCACAAAGCCATTCATGCAAAACCAAAAACCCTCCACCTTTCTATAACTGCCCTTGTAGCCTGCCTTGGTTAACCAGAAGCTTCTCACACAGACCATCTCCTGCCTGGAAAGACAGCCCTGCTTCACCACAGGCTGCTCTGCCTCCATATCTACTCTCTCAATGGCTGTATTGTTTCTGAGATGAATCCTCCCCTTATTGGATCCTCCTGCAGATCCACATTCTACTCAACCAGTTACCCTGTTCATAATTACCCTACACCTTTGTAGACCGTCCACTCCTTCTCAAAGTCCATCTTCCAATTAATCCCATGGCTCCAAGCCCTGACCTGCTCTAGAAAACCCCCACTAGACAACACCCAACACACTATCCCATCTCTCGACACTCATATTGCTCCACTGCAAACCATTGTATCTGTTGGCCTCCCTCTGGAAGCCTCACCACGCTCAACTGTAAATCCCTTTTCCATCATAGTCCCTTTTTGAAGGTTGCCTTGCCCCACTGGAAACCCTGTCCAAAGTCTAATGTCCTGCTTTGCAACACTGAAATCCCCACCCAACCTTACTCCTCTTTTCGAAGTGGTGACTGGCTACACCAGAAACCCTGTCCTAAGTGTCTAGTCCACTGGATCCTATCCCTGCTATCACAAAGCTCTGGTCCTGAAAAAATTCCTCCATACATTATTACTATATCCTGCTCTGCCAGAAACCCGACCTCCACCCTAACACACTTCCCAAAGGCCTGCCATTCTCCACCAGAAACCACGCCCGTTCCTGGCCCACTTCTTCCCAGTACCGCTATGCGGTCTCACAGACCCTGAAAAGCCTCTCCCTCAAAGCTCCACATTCCTGCACCACAATCCCCATCTTCAGTCATTCTCTTGCCTTCATTCTCTTCCCTGCCTTATGGGAAACCTCACCCTACATATCCCACCAGAGCTCACAGTGCTACATCACAACCCCTCCTCTAAGTAAATTCCTCCTTTGTAGCCTTGTTCTTCCCTTTCAAATCTCTGCCCCAAACAGCCTCTTCCCCAGTGACCCTGCCTTCTTCCACTGAATCCCCATCCACCTGCCAGTCTCCATGCTAAAGTCCCACCTACTCCACAAGAGACTGCTCCTAACAAGTCTAGTCTTTCCTGTCCCCTCCCTGCTGTCTCAAAGCCCTGCACAGACTGGCTTTCACACTCAAAGCCTCGCCCTGCTCTACCACAGAGGCTGTGACAATACCAACTCCTCCCTTGAACCAGACAGGGCTCCACCACAAACCCCACACCACCTTATCCATGAAGGTCCCACCTAATAACTTTTATTACAAATGTGATTTTATAATGGTTACAGAATTCATACTAATCAATATGATAAGAAAGCAATATTGCCAAAAGACAACAAAAATTAGACAGCTATTAGATGCCTTAATCTAGTTTGGGGTTCTGTTACCAGGCAGATACACATTGTGTGAAAATGTGTGAAGATGATTCCTCTAACTGGAAAGCATTCTTTGAAGTATCAGTACAGTTTCATGAGTGATCATTTTATTTCTAGAATTTTCGTGCACATTTGTGTCCATTAACTTAAAAATATTAGTTATTTTAAATCCTTTGGTTTGGTTGAGTAAAGCATATTAAGATCCAAAAAAATGACTTTCAAATCATCTCTAATGAATAATTTTGGACTTGCTTACTTTACTATGTACCAGAGTGTTGGGTCTTCGTTCGTCTTTGGACGGACGGGGTCCGAGGAGAGGTAAGTGCGGCCGCTGGCACGTTCCCCAGCCTCCCTTAGCCCAGGAGACAATCAGACGCAGCAGAGAGTCAAGTCAAGCAGGAACTCGTTTATTAACAGGGAGCATCCCCTTTTTAAAGCAAAAGACTGTGTGGGAGGGGAGGAAATGGAACCAACCAATCACTGAAAGGCCATACCTTATCAGGCACCTAAACTTCCATGAGTTGTTTACATACTGAACCTAAACAAATCCATTTCTGCCCACTCAACTTCCTCTCAGGGCCATCTTTGCTACTTGTGTTCCCCACAGATTTCCCCACATATTCACCCTTTTTGTTTTAATGGCAGATCCACCTCCCAGATAGTTATCCTTTTCTGCTCCTCTGTAAAAGTTATTTTAACAGGATTACATTTGGCCACGCATGGGGTTGGAGGCAAGTATGAAGAGCCCTTCCTAGTTATCTCTGATCCCCACCTAGCACAATAATAAACATCAGCCCCACCACAGTTAGAGTTTGAAATGTCCCAAATAGTAAAATTTAAAACAAACTATGCAGACATAGCAAAGCAATCCTGGGCACCTGCTGTCTTTCAAGTAAGCCAGTTCTTTGTATGTGCCTTCAAGCTAGCACAGAGGTCAAGATGACCTTTAAACTTTACTGCCAGCTCCCAACACCCCGTCTCTGTTTGAAGAAGCGAACTCGCCTGTCTTAGGTTGGGTAGATCGCCTTGTCTGTCTTACCCGTCATCGGGAACTTCTTCAGAACAAAGCTGAAGGCCCTGTCTTAGGTTTGTCAGACTGGCATCCCCTCTTACCCGTCTCTGGCTGCGGTTACTCTCGGGGAAATTTATTCACTTGGAGCTTGATTTTATGTAACTGGCTGGCTCATAAGAGTTTTGCAGTGCACGTATAATGCAAGGAAGGCATAGAAAAAGCATCAGCAAAAGCATTCCCAGGTCAAGCAATGTCATTAGCCCTTTAACCTTAGGGATGGGATAGCAGTCTTTGCCACTTTAAGATTCCAGAGATGGGGCTTGTTCTAGAGCAGGTTTTAGACATATTTACAGGACACATAACAAAAGGTGGCTGTACAAGCAATTAGGAAAAGAACAATTAGAGCAGGTAACATTAAAATAGATAGCTCCTACAAAAATATGTTTTAAACAGTCCATACGTAATGACATAGGGTGGTGATCAAAATGAAGTTCAGGCCACCAGGTCGAAGGGGCAGCTTTTCTTGTGATGCTATTGATGATTTCTGCATTGCCAGTGCTGATCACTGCCCAGGTCACCCGTTGAGGTTGATGTGGATTCCGTAGCCATTGCCTGGACTGGGAGGGTCAGGACAGCCATCAGCTAGAGTATCACCATCTGCAATTGTTAAAGAACACAAGAGCTTCTCAAGGGCTGGTTGCCCTTGAGGATGTTTAGTTTATCTTTAGGCATCCTCCTGTATAGAGGAAATGGGTAAAAACCTAAGGTTCCTAGCAGGAATCCAAATGGGGGCTGTTTCCTCTATGGGAAAAATGCATCCAAATCCCCTGTCCATGGTAACTAGGGGGTCAGGTCCTCTCCATTGTTGTGTCAGGGGGTCCTTCCACCTGACTTTCACTCGGGGCTTAGGGTTTAGTTGTCCACAGTCAGTTGTCCCTTTTGAAAAATTGAAAATGTTAACTGTATATAGGGGGTAACTCCCCCTTTTTGTTTTAATTGTGTCTTAAGACATTGTTGATTTCTTTTTATGATTGCTTGGCCTTGGGGATTATAGGGAATTCCTGTACTATGATTAATTTGCCATTTGTCAAAAAACTCTGACATTGCTTTACTGACAGAACAGGGTCCATTATGGGTTTTAACTTGTGCTAGTAGACCCAAGGTGGTAAAGCATTGAAGAAAATGTGCTTGCGAATGTATAGTCCTTTCTCCTGTATGTGCTGTGGCCCAGGGAGAGTTTGGGCCATCCTCTGCCACTGCCTGGCGGAGCTCTTTAAGATCCTTAACTTCCCATGGATACCATTCCAAGGGCCTGTTACCCCATGCTGCCACATTGACTGGATACGCTTAGGGAAGTGAATGCCTGTGGGCTCTTGGGTGGCCCTTCCTTTCCAGGGCTCTTGGGTGGCCCTTCCTTTCTAGAGGAGGTCTCAGAGTAGGTTACTTCCCCAGCCCTCGGCCCTTCCATGTGGTAGGGGTCTGAGACTTGGAAGTCCCTCTCACAGGTCTCATAGGGCACCATACCTCCCTTCCAATCGGGGGAATAGGGAGGGGGCCTAGGACCGTCCGGGGCACCTGAGTATCTGCCTCTGCCCCTGCATGCCCAGATAGTGCGTTCCCGGTCGAATTTGACCTTTTCCTTTTCCTTTTCACTTTCCAAGTCTTCCTGTACTCTTTCTAGGCCTAGTGTTGCCTCCTCCTCCTCCTTCTTTTGTGATAAAGCATTACCCATACTTAGGGTTTCACTGACCCCGAAAGACCGCTTAGCCTCGGCTGGTATCTTTTCCTTTGAGCCCCACGTTGGGCGCCAGATGTTGGGTCTTCATCCGTCTTTGGACGGACGGGGTCCGAGGAGAGGTATGTGCGGCCGCTGGCACGTTCCCCAGCCTCCCTTAGCCCAGGAGACAATCAGACGCAACAGGGAGGCAAGTCAAGCAGGAACTCGTTTATTAACAGGGAGCATCCCCTTTTTAAAGCAAAAGACTGTGTGGGGGGGGGGGGAGGAAATGGAACCAACCAATCACTGAAAGGCCATACCTTATCAGGCACCTAAACTTCCATGAGTTGTTTACACACTGAACCTAAACCAATCCATCTCTGCCCACTCAACTTCCTCTCAGGGCCATCTTTGCTACTTGTGTTCCCCACAGATTTCCCCACACCAGAGGTTTTAGTAACAGAAATTCTCTACCAGAATCCACTTTGAATATCCTCCTTCCACTAAAGTGCCCTTTGGAAAATGTTGAAGTGAGATTATACAGGTAGAATGCTAGAAATAAAAACGTATTTGAGATCATTACAAAATCATGATAAAGACCCTAGCCAATGTGTTTCAAATTTTCTAATGAAAGGAACTTAAGCATATTTAACTGCAGACTTTCTGAAGACTAGAAGACAAAAATATAAGAATTGTGGGGCTGGGAAGGTGGCTCAATGGTAGAGCGCATGCCTTGCAAGCTTGAGGCCTTGGGTTCGATTCCTCAGCACCACATAAGCAAAAAGAAAAAAATATATATATATAAGAATTGCTCTCTTATACCATGGTTCTGAAAACAAAACAAAACCAAGGAAAGACATCATAATGAGACAGAAGGGAATGAAGAACTTGTACATGTGATATAGAATTTAAAAATACACTGAATCAGGTAAAAATAATTTTGGTCACAATACCTGCTTGTTCAATATATTTCATTGTATATATTGTTCTTTGTTAATCTTCGACTTAATATAGGTCTCAGCAGGGATCTACAAAGGGAATTGTGTAGTTACTCAATTTCATCATTGCAAGATCATTAGGATGATAAACTCCCACACGCCTTAACATGCCTGCAACAGCACTAGACATACATCCCTATTGGTCTAACAGTGTAAGGCAGACCTGTATTTAATCCAAGCTTTGTATGTGGTATGCTATGAATTTTTTTAGGCTTGATACAAAATGTCTCTGCCCAGAATTAAATAATGGCATTTATAACTAAAATGATTTAGGGTTATTGTTAACATCTAACGCATGCTGAGGTTTTTATTTATACCTCTCCTTTTCCCTTTCTTTCTTCTTCCCTTTCTTTCTTTTCTTTTCTTTTCTTTCTTTCTTTCTTTCTGTCTCTTTTTTCTTTCTTTCTTTCTTTCTTTCTTTCTTTCTTTCTTTCTTTCTTTCTTTCTTTCTTTCTTTCTTTCTTCCTTCCTTCCTTCCTTCCTTCCTTCCTACCTTCCCACCTTCCTTCCTTCCTTCCTTTCTTCCTTTCTTCCTTCCTTCCTTCCTTCCTTCCTTCCTTCCTTCCTTTCTTTCTTTCTTTCTTTCTTTCTTTCTTTCATTCTTTCTTTCTTTCTTTCTTTCTTTCTTTCTTTCTTTCTTTCTTTCTTTCTTTCTTTCTTTTTCCTTCCTTCCTTCCTTCCTTCCTTCCTTCCTTCCTTCCTTCCTTCCTTCCTTCCTTCCTTCCTTCCTTCCTTCCTTTCTTCCCTTTTCCTTCCTCTTTTAGGAAATGAGGATGAATTTAGATATTTTGTTTGCTGAACAAGTTTTCTACCATTAGAATAATCCTTTTTTGATTTATTTACTTTTGCTCATAGGTTATCCATTTTGCTGAGGGCCGAACACAGTTTAAGTTCCTCACCTATGTCTGCCAAGTAGCGGGGATCACAAATGCATTCCAACATGTGAACAGTTAGGATGATATGAGACTCATTACTTTCCTTGCACATTGGTTCTGATTGTGATCATCTCTAATTCTACCTTTTCAATTAGTGATGTGAATTCCAGTAGCCTGCCCTCAGAATAGATCATCTAAATGAATTATTGAAGGCAATTTCTCTTTAATCTCTTTTTTGCCAGTCCAGGGGCTGTTATAGTTTTATTTCGAGACAAATTTTGTGTATATATGCACATTAGGTTTAAAATATTACTTTTTCCCCCTTTTTTCTTTTTAATTTTCTTGGTCAAGAGGCTTGAATTCTGGGTCTGGGCGCTGTCCCTGAGCTCTTCAGATCAAGGCTAGCACGTTACCACTTGAGCCATAGTGCCACTTCTGGTTTTCTGGTGGTTAATTGGAAGTAAGAGTGTCATGGATTTACTGCCAGGGCTGGCTTTGAACTACTGTCCTCAAATCTCAGCTCCTAAGTAGGTAGGATTACAGGCATGAGCCACTGGCACCCAGCTAAAAATGTTACTTATTTTAAGGTCTGTGATTTAGTTGGGGGAGTAACATGAGTGTGTAGAATGGTAAAATTCAAGTTACCACTCTAAATAATTTCAGAGTTTAATTTTCATATTTATTGCAGTTATTAATAACAGAAACTCCCAAAGTAACAGAATAATCCTTCATTTTCTCCTTCCCATAGGTACTATTGGAAGAGAATGAGTGAGATCTAAGACAATATGTACTTGAAATTATAAAAAAAAAAATTTTGATGATACATATAGAGCCAGATAACACAACATGCTTCTCATTTTCTAAAGAAAGGAATGTCATGAAAGTGTATTTTTGGCAGGCTTTTCACCTGAAAAACCAAGAAAAAACAATATCATAAAAAAGCTGAAGGGGACCAACAACATGTAAGTGTGATATAGCATTGGAGACTTTAAGACATGAACTGGTTCAGGCAAAGTAATACTTGGGAAAAGTTATCGGTAGACTAAATATATTCATTATAATTTTTTTATTTTTATTTACATGTCACTTAAAATATAAATGCATACATGTGTGTGCAATATATATATATTATATACATATATATGTATATATATACACATATATATGTACATATAATATATATATATATATATATATCAGCAGTATCTGTCCAGTGAAGTGTATGTTTATGTATGGTTAGGTAATTTCATCATGTTAAGTTCATCAAAAAGAAGGACTTCCACAAACCTTAATAACACTGCAACACCACTGCACGCGCAAACTTAAGTATTCACCATTGTAAGCTAGACCTGTGTTTTACCAAAGCTTTATACATATGGTGTTATTTTTTTATTTATTCTTGACACAAAATGTGTGTGCTCCTAGAAATAAATGATGGCATTGATAACTACAATAATTTATTGTAAATCGTTACATTGAACAGATGCTCAGTATGAGTTGTTCTTTCTTTCCTTTTCTTATTTAATCTTTAGGGAGTTGATTTGAGTTTTGATGTTGTGTTTGCCAGACAAGTATTCCATCACTAGAGTCACTCCACCAATACTTTCTAGTTTAAGTTACTTTAATCATAGAGTAGCAATTTTTGCACCTATCCCAAAAAGCAGGGTTCATGATTGCATTCCAATATCCCTACCTAGTAGGTTGATATGGGTGATACTTTCCTTCGTAGACTGATTCAGAACTGTGATCCTCTCAAATTCTACCATTTTAGTGAATTGTGTGAGCTCCAGGTAATTTGAATGAATCATTGGCTAATATAGGTGATTTGATATTAAAGTGTAAGGTAAGTTTGAAAGTATAATCACAGTAGAGAGATATTTTGCTAAGTAATTTTTTCACATAAATAACACATCTTGACCAGAATTAAGGACTTACTTTGTTGTCTGTCAACTTGTATGTCATTTGGTAAAATAAACTTCATGTCTTCCATGTGGGATAAAGAACTTTGAATGGTTTGATGTGCTGGTTCACATCTATAATCATGATTAGCAATCAGAAATATATATATCACAATTTGAACATAGCCTAATCAAAAATTTAAGAAGTCCCAATCTCAACGAATAGTGGATCATGTTGAATCATGCCATTAATCTCAGCACCACAAGAGGCTAAGTCTCTGCCTAGTATCTGTGTCACTTAAGTAACTGGGACTCTTGGAGGCAGTCACCTCTACTGATGCAGAACGTGGGCTGAGATTTAGCAAGAGGAGGGAGGATTCTTCCCCAACTTCCCAGGGTGGACCTCAGAGAATGCAGTGAGCGGGCTTGCTTTCCTCCTCCAAATGGCTTGAGATGCCATGCTACAGAGTGTTCATTATTTGATTCCAGTGACCTGTGGTAGAGGTATAAGGAAACATTAAATAAATTTCACATATGCCAATTGAGCTGCTCTCCCAGCCGGTGAGTTCAACTCAGCAAGTGTTCATTATTTGAGAGTTGAGAACACTGAGGTAGGGGAGAGAGGGAGGGTGAGTGAAGGAGGGAGAGAGATAGGCACCGGTGGCTCACACCTGTAATCCTAGCTACTGAGGAGGCTGAGATCTGAGGACTGCGGTTCAAAACCAGCCTGGGCAGGAAAGTCCGTGAAATCCTTATCTCCAATAAACCACTCAAATCCAGAAGTGGCACTGTGGCTCAAGCGGTAGAGCACTGGCCTTGAGCTCAAGAGCTGAGGGACAATGCCCAAGCCCAGTGTTTAAATCTCACGACCGACCAAAAAAAAACAAAAGAGAGAGAGGGGGAAGGAGAAAAGAAAGGAAGGAAGAAAGAAGAAAGGAAGAAAGAACGAAAGGAAGGAAGGAAGAAAGAAAGAAAGAAAGAAAGAAAGAAAGAAAGAAAGAAAGAAAGAAAGAAAGAAAGAAAGAAAGAAAGAAAGAAAGAAAGAAAGAAAGAAAGAAAGAAAATGATTGAGAATGAATTGTTTGGAGTCAGGAGTCATACGTCAGAGTTACTCCCTGTATTTGGTTTTAGGTCTGCCCCAGGTCATGCAGACCCTATGCAGACACCTTCCCACTTCTTGGCTAAGTTTCAACCCTTTATGTGTTGCCAAGTATCTGGCACACCTGGAGGCATCCATCTCCCCATCCTGTTAAGTCATAACCTGGTCAGCCTCTGGTCGCACTTTCCATCTGACCAGAGGTGAGTCCCGGAACTTGAAGTCACATCCACATCCAGTGTGGCCAGAGTTACCCCCAAACTGCCACACATCATCTGGTCCGGTCCTTTACATAGATAGATTCTTGCCCGAGGTTGGGTGGCCCCATTTTTTTTTACATGCCTTTCCACCATGTATGGCATAGGCAGCAGTTCAGTAAATAAAGTTCTTTACCTGACTGAATACCGCGTGGTGTGCTCTTCATTGGCTACCTAATGAAACTCACCTAATTAATATACTTTATACTTCAGAGTTTCTAGTTTTGAATCCATGGATATTTTTGTGACACATGTGAGATCAGTAT